>NW_023144629.1:12412197-12432504 GCF_012932325.1 Thrips palmi | reverse complement strand
GGAAATCAAAACTAACTTTAACTCATTAAGGTAGGTGTACGCCAGACCGTGTCGTGTCGTGACGGCTTCGCGATGCTGCGCCACACTCTAAGTTTACGAAATTTGACGTCGTGATTCACGATTTTAAACCTGCGTGACGTTTTGCGTAAAATTGTGCAGGAATCTCACATATTTATGCATTTTGACGCACCATTCAAGGTAGGTGTACGCCAGACCGTGTCTTGACGTAACAGGTTCCGCGATGCTGCGCCAGTTTCGACGATCCACGCCTGGCGTATATACCGTAGAACGGGGTAATATGAGACAAATGTCGAGATTCTTTGTGAATTTCCCCCTTTCAATTCAATTTGAGGTACTGAGGTTTCATCCCTGTTAATTGACCATTTGGTACCTGCTACTAAATTTCATTGTTAGGTGCAGTAGGGACCTTTAATACCCTTGGATGCGGTCCATATTTCCTGCAATGTGGGGTAATATGAGACTAAAGAAATAAATGTTAAAGAAGTATGTGGAATTAAATCACACTGTCTCAAAAAGCCCAGTCCCAAAAACCCATGGAGCATCCCATGAGTCATGGGACGCCATGGGACACCATGGGCCGATTTTTCCCATGGGAAGATTTCCATTGATTTTTTGCACCATTTCCCATTGTTGAGCAACCCATGGGGAGATGCCCCATGGTGTGTGTCCCATGGGAGCACATCCTTGCCATGACAGAGTGTCTAGAAAGATCATTGTTTGAAGTGCCTCCGTCTGCGAGGTCATCACTTAAATTAATGTCTGCCATAGGTGAAAATTTTCCGATCAACCATTTTGCCCAACCTGTTTGTGTCTACAAGGTTTACCCATTTCTGGGCATTACCTAAACGTAAAAATTTTTGACGGAAGATTTTCAAACGCACCCGGGCAGGAATTCCATTTTTCATGCGCAATGGCGACGCCAATGGGAAAGGGTTCCGCATGGAGAGGCCCACCCTGGTGTTATCCGTAGAACATGGGAAATAGACTTCAGATTTTTGGAATTTTCCCCTTTAATTCCATGGGTTGGGGGGACCCGTTTTTTTCTCATGCAATTTCAGTTAGGTCCCATGGGTTTTAAAAACCCCGAATGGGAATTTTCCCAATTGCGGGCAAATTTGGTTTTTAATCACACTGGAAGGTACGGAAAATTCTGTTAATTTTTTTGCCGGGATTCTCCGTAGCCCTCTTATTAATATTCTCCGTAGGCTCTTACAGTATTTTCCGGAGGGCCGTACAGTATTCTCCGTAGGACCGCACAGTCTTCTCCGTAGGGCCTGGAAGACTGTATAGTCCTACGGAGATCACTGTAAGGTCCTACGGGAAATACTGTGCGGTCCTACGGAAAATACTGTAAGAGCCTACGGAGAATACTGACAAGGGGGCTACGGAGAATTACCACAAGCTGTTAACGGAATTTTCCGTAGCTTTTTGCCACAGTGCAGTTAAAAAAGGCCGGGTTTTGGGAAAAACCTATTTTTAAGTGTCTTCTTTACCCCTTCAGTTTCAAGATGATTGGAAACTATATGCAGACGATATTAAATCTGGAGGGGAGAAAAATAGGCGCCACTAAAGAGAGCTGAAAAATGTATAAGAAGTCATGAGTTGTGCCTGTCACATGAAAATACTAAACGAAGAGCATAGATGCCGGTCAGATGGTAAAAAAAAAATAGTGTTAAAATCATTAATACTTGAAATAATTAACAGTGGAGTATGTTTGGTCTCATGTTTCAAGCGAAAAGAGGTGTCTCTATTTTCCCTACAAGGTAACAAAATTTTATTCCATCGGGAACAGGCAGCCCGGGAGTAAACATAACAGAACCAAATTTTGTCCTGATTATGTTGACATAATTACCTCGTTCGGACGAGAACCCAAGTTCTAACCGCACTGCAAAAAATCGTGGTTTGGCACGGAAAATGTACGGAAAAGTGGGTACCTACGGGTACGGACCTTCTGTACTGGTTCTCTGTGGTCCCCATAAGGGTTTCATGTAACGGGTACGAAACATGTACAGAAACTCCGTGGTTGGCAGGTACGGACGGTCCAGGTAAAAAATTGACTAGACATGTTCCGTGTAATTTCTGTACTTTTTTCTACATGCGAGAAAAGTGGGACGTACTGATTAAAAGCTTTTTTAAAGGTTTTTTTTTGGTCAATAGACGGGTACGGACGTCTTCTGTACTTTGCCGTTTTTCTCTGTAGATCCACGCACTCTGAACGGATATTCACTGTTGAAAACGAGAGACCTACAAATGAAAACATTTGTCATCGACCTTTTCAATCCTGTTGGCACGGTACCCTTGTTGGGACGAAGCCTTCTCGGCAGGTCTGTGAAAAAATTGACACGAATAGACAATGTTCAACGTGTGGAATTTTGGTACGGATTTAAAATTTCCTATCATCAGGTTTGTGGGGAGGTTTTTACTAACTT
Organism: Thrips palmi; assembly: GCF_012932325.1. Classification (NCBI taxonomy): domain Eukaryota; kingdom Metazoa; phylum Arthropoda; class Insecta; order Thysanoptera; family Thripidae; genus Thrips; species Thrips palmi. Next base: position 12,430,054 of record NW_023144629.1, on the reverse strand, counting down.
TAAAAAGCTTGTTAGAATTAAGAGGTTTTTCTTTTGGTTCTAAATAATCCTGGTGAGTCTCTGATAGCCTGTGTGCGTTTCTTGTGAGCTGCCACGGCCTCCTAGATCACGAAAAAAAATTCACGGTGGTCTTCTGAACAACCGCTAAAGAGCAACACGTCACAAACCGAAAAAAGTGCGCTTTGTCTCGATTTTCCTTCATGTCTCATATTACCCCGTTCTACGGTACCTACCTTGGCCTGCGGCGATAGCCTGCCTTCGGCAGGCTGCTTTGCTAGACACCAGAAATGGGCGTGATCCCCTCAAAAATTGGCATTTGGTCATCAAAATGGGATTTTACTTTGGGTCGGGGGTCCAAATGGGTTCTATTTTCGCCATCAGCGCCTCAAAAACATAGAAAACGACATGAAACTTGACAAAATGTCGATAGTGCTTAAAAAGTTGACTTTTTTCTGCCTTTTTTTACGTGTTTCCTGGCTAATATCACTCTACCAAAAATGTCCGGTAAATGCCGTTAATTTATTACCAGTTTTCACTGTAGGTCAATTAGCGTTTGCTGTGAACTAGTTCACGGCATTCACTGTGATATCGGTTACAGTGTTCACTGTGATCTGGTCCCCAGTAAACACTGTGAGTTTGACGCCGCTGAGCACCGAAGAACTGCAAATCAGGCTCCAATTCACGGCGTTTACTGTGGCCAGATCACAGTGAACACTGTAACCGAGATCACAGTGAATGCCGTGAACTAGTTCACAGCAAACGCCGTGAATTGCATAACAGCAAACATTGGTAATAAATTAACGGCGTTGACAGGACATTTTTTGTAGAGTGATGTCCGAATGGATTGAGATAGATAGAAAGCTGAATTTTGGTGTGTGGCGAGTCAAGAACAAATGACCCTGCAAAATCTCAGGCAGATCGGCCGAGCCGTTCAGGAGGAGTAGTGCGCACAGACACATACGCACACACGCAGACAGTAAAAGCTTTTTAACTCCTCTGGAGTAGCGGGCTTCGCTATCGCTCAGCCAATTATGCAAATTCCCCGCATGCTCAAAATCGTGCGAGTGGCACGTACAAAATTCTACATGCACATTAAGTGTGCAGTCACGACAATCCACCCCTGGCGTTAACACCTACCTGCGCCTGCGGCGCTAACTGCTTGCCTCCGACAAGCTGTCTCAGAAATTTTTGTTAAGGACTCGAACCTGGGTCGGAGGTTGAAACGGATTCCATTTTCAGTTTCAGCACCCTCTAAAACTTACGAAACGGTGTGATACTTATCATGACAACATTTGTCAGTACAGAGTTATTGTTTTGCTGTTTTGAAGGTTTTTTGGCTAAAACGACCACATGCATTGAGATGGAGCCATTGGTGAGCCAAGCATACACCTAAGGACCCTGCCAAATCTCAGCCGAATCGGCCGAGCCGTTCAGGAGTAGTGGTGCGAACAGACAGACAGCAAAAACTTTCCAACCCCACTGGAGGAACAGGCCGGAACAGGCCGGAACAGGCTCGCTCAGCCAATATGTGTGCGGGGTTATGTTGCCGTCGCCAGTTCCGTTTTTTGCTCTTGCTGTCTTGTTCTTTGATCGGCGACGGCCAGAGTGCTCAATTCGGTAGCTATTATTACGTATGCCGTAAAATAGGATCTACTCGCCAGTTTTGGTTTCTGAAACGTTTAGTGGGTCATATCAACTACGAGTTGCCCTTAAAGCCCAAGAAACTCACTGATATCTTCAAAACCCAAACCCTACATGGCTATTCCAATTTTGTGACAATCTCACATTATTTAGTGCGTACCACTGTGTCTCACGCTTACCAGTGTGAGCCACGTTTGTCCCAAGTCCTTGCAACTGTGACACGGTTTGTCTTACTCCTGTAAGCGTGTCATTGAACCGGCAGCAAGTGTGGGACAAACCGTGTCTCACACTTGCAAGCGTGAGACATCGTGCTTTGCACTGAGACTGTCTCGTACTTGCAATTACAGTGTAGGCTTTCACGGAGATCTACGTTTTTCACTGAAAGTTGTCAGGAAACGCAACAGTGTACTCAGGTGACTTCTTTTCAGCTGCATTAATTGCAAGGCATGCTCTACAAATCGAAGAGCGTACATTGTATGCTCCAACTGGAGCATGCCTGCAAGCACGCTCTACCTAGCGCATGCCTGCCAGGCATGCACTTACTTGTGCATACATGCCAAGTACACGGCAACTGAAGCATGCATCTCGTGCCTAAGGGATACACTGAGAAAACCTCACAAACTATTTTGGGCCTTACAAAGAAAAGTAGTTTGTATAACAAAGTATTTTGAGCATACGTAAGCTTACAAAGAAAATACTTCGTAATTTACGAACTATTTATTCGTTTAACAAAGTATTTTAGTTTGTTATACGTATGCTCAAAATACTTCGTAAGGTTTTAAGAGTGTTGGGAGTTGCCTGCATCAGGAAGCGTGTACCTGGCATGTATGCACTAGTAAGTGCATGCTTGGCAGGCATGCGCTAGCTAGAGCGTGCTTCCAGGCATGCTCCACTGCAGGAAATAACCACAACAAAAGTACACAAATTTCTGGCAAATTTTTTATCAGGTACTTAGTGCACTTATCAAGTACAACAGTTGTTGTACAAAGTACAATAGAACCGGCATGAGGAATGCTGTGCAGTCCAGGGCTCGCAGTAGTTTGTACAATTCTCGTTGTACTTTCTAAAATCCCTGTTGTACTTTTTTTTGTACAGTTTCTGTGGTACTTTTGTTGTACTATCTACACTTTTTCTTGCAGTGTCCAGTTAGAGCATACAATGTACGCTCTTCGCTTTGAAGAGTGCTTGGGTGTGTTCTCAACTGGGTACCCTCTCCGAGGCGTAAACTGTTATAATGACAGTGCCCTAGAGGTGCGCTCAAATGAGAACGCGTTCTACAGAGCCTACTTCTGAGGACGACACTGTTCGGTTGGCCGAATTCTGCTAAATATTTCAAATCTTTGTTCTCCAGCGAGCTCCTGGTGGCTCAACGCCATGGACACGCTGCCTCCAGAACTGGTGGTGTGCATCTTCGGGAAGCTGCGCTGCCCGCTGACGCTGCTGGACGTGGTGCCTCTGGTCTGCAAGCAGTGGCGCAACCTCTCCAAGGATCCCCTGGCCTGGGCCAGTGCCGAGCTTGCCTGGGACGGCACGGACCCCAAGGCCCGCAAGGCTTCCGGGCTGCGCTTCGGCAGCATGCGTCTCTCCAGCGGCGATGAAGACGATGACGGTAAGGGGCGCCCTCCTCAGCCAAACCGAGTGTACGCGGGAAAAACGGAACCTGTTTTTCCCAGGAGGCCAGTGGTGAAGACATAGGTCATTTCCAGGGAGTTCCTGGGAAAGCCAGGAACAGTTTTCACCGTGATGTTTTTGCGTCCGTTTAGTTGATTTTCATTGTGGCTTGGAGCACATCTTACCACGTACTCAAATTTGCTCTGTTTAGTGCCACTCAGCAAACTGAAGTGTGTACATAGTACACTCTTATTAGAGCATACTTACAAGTACACTCTTACTTACAGCAGACTTGCTAGGCACACGCTAAAATAGAGTGTGCCTGGCAAGTACACACTAAAATACACTCGATTAGTCCTATCTAAAAGCATGGGCCAGTTTAAGTGTACTTGCCAGGTACACTCTTATTTGGCGTGTACACTTCAAACCTAACTGTCTACTGAGTACACACTTACAAATGCGTGCTTGCAAGTACACACTTACAAACGCATGCGTGGCAAAGTACACACTTACAAATGCATGCTTGGAAGTACACACTTACAAACGCATGCTTGACGCCGTAAAACTCCATGCGTCAAGCATGCGTTTGTAAGTGTGTACTTGCAAGCACGCATTTGTAAGTGTTTACTTAGTAGACAGTTAGGTTTGCAGTGTACATGCAATGTACACTCTATTTTAGCGTGTACCTAGCGCGGCGGTTCCCAACCTTTTTCAGCCCGCGACCCCAAAACTGCTTCCAAAATTTTTCGCGACCCCAGGAATAAAATTACGCGACCCCATCTTTTTTTCGGGGGGAGGGGAGATTTTTTCGAAAATGAACTGTCACATTTTGAATTTTGACCGAATTTAGAGGGTTTGAGTGTATTTAAAATAGAGGGCCAAAATTTATAATAAGCCAACTCGCGACCCCAGATAGCATGCCGCGACCCTACAAAAATTTTCCGCGACCCCGGGGTTGGGAACCCCTGACCTAGCAAGTATGCTGTAAACAAGAGTGTGCTTAGAAGCATGCGCTAATAAGAGTGTGCTATGTACACACTTCAGTTTGCAGAGTATATTTCCCATAATTAGTGTATAAATGTTCAAACTTAGGTTACTGGGATCAAAAAATTATTTTTTTCTGTTGTCATCAGTGTCCGCGGCGTGGGAGAAGTTGAAGGAGGACAGCCTCCGCGTGTCGACGGCTGACGCGGCGCGCATTCTGCTCCACGCCCCCGCACTGAACTGCATCAACTTCTGCGCGGACATGCCGGAGAAGGGCATGAAGCGGCTGGTGAACGCGCTGCGCCGCAGCAGGACTGTCGTGACGCAGTACTTCACGGTTAGTGTCTCCTCCCTCATTTCCCGAAGGGGAGGTTCTGGTGGAAATCTCCCTCTCTTGTCACTTTCTTCCACATAGTTTTGTTTTGCTACATAGGATCTTACCTTCAAGGGGTAAAATCTTACATTTGCTCTTAATTGAGCCAGGAAGAAAGGAATATCTTGACTAAACTCCAGAGTGTGTGTTATTGTGCCTCAGGTTTGCATCATTAGACCAAATTGTTAAACTCAATTACTTGCAGTTAAAGAGAAAATCAACATGGAAGCAGGTCAGAACTCAACCTAAGCCCCTTGTAGAGTCTCAATTTTATCGGAATATAAAGACAACTCAACCGTAGCAGTAACGCTCTCTGAAAACCTTGCCAACTATTTGATCCAGGAACCGGATAACTCAATTTTGGCCATTTTCCCGGAGAAACCAAAAACTGTTAGCAGAGAAAATTAAAACAAAACAAATGAATGTTGTAGATGTTAATAATTTCAAAAAGCATTAGTAAAATTTTGGAAAAAAAAAATCAAAAGTGTAAGGTCACTTAGTAGAGGATTTCTGCGACTTATCACTTTCCGTTGAAATGGAAAACAGAGTCAGCTCACCTTATATTTCCTAAACAAAGAGGAATTTGGAGACAAGTCAAGTGGAACAATAGTATGCATAAAGTGTATGTACCTCCGGTGTATTTTTTGGACTTAGCTCTTTTTTCCAAATTGAAGATTCTGTTTACACTAGATTCATATAAATACAAGTTGAGTTATATCTTTTTGCCAATTTGTGAACGGACTCATGTCGACTTCGGTTGAGTTATCTCCATTTTCCAATGAAATTTAGACCGTAAAAGGGGTTAAGTTGAGTTAACCCTTTTTCCGTATGGATTTTCTCCTAAACTGCTTGGAATTAAGTCAAATAATTTGGTGTAATGATGTAAACCCTTCTAAGGCACAATAATATAATAAAAGCTCAATTTGGGGATAAGTCAAGTTATTCCCTTCTTCCGCTTCCTGGATCATTTAAGGCCTCACAAACAAAAGTAGCTTGTCATAACAAATTATTTTGAGCAAATGTAAGGTAAGAAAATACCTCGTAATTCACGAACTATTTCTTCGTAGATCAAAGTAAATGAGTTTGGCCAATGTATGCTCAAAATATTTCGTAAGGTTTTAAGCGTGCGTGCTGAGAGTGTCTTTTTTAAATAACCCTGAAACTAGTCAGTTCTCTTTCAAATTCGTCTTCTTATTTCTTTTGGACTGTGAAGGTTTCTTCCTTTTATATGTGAGTCTTGAGCAGACTTTGGTAACATTCTACGTTGGGTGAGATGTGACAGGCCTTTGGGGCCGTACCCATATTACGTGACCGGTTTTAGGCCACTTTTGGACCCCCTCCCCCCCCCATCGTGACACACCGTAGGATCTTCGCGAACCCCCCCTCCCCCCCACCGATGTCACGTAGGATTTTCTCAAAAGCTGTTTTTCGTCTAATTTGATGTTTCCTGATGTGAAGAAAGACAAAGATCATCGATGAAGCCATTCCAGTCGTTGGTGAGTGAAGAACAAGAAGCCGCACAAAACCGGAAATGGCGCCGTCCACCCGTTCGAGTGCAATAATTTTAGAGGTTCCCGAATCCTCTCGCGTTGATATGCTATTAGGCCTGTTTCTAATACTTATTGGTAAAGGAAAGAAACATATTTCTCAACATTTCTCCAACTGGGCTCGCTACCTGCTCGTAATCCACTTCATTTTCGGTTTTGTTCTTCTTGTTCTTCAGTCGACGACTAGAATAGTCTATTAGCTCACAGAAGGGGTCTTTTTTTGGAACCCTGAAGGTCAGAGGAAGTAAAATTTAAGCAATTTTACATCAACTGGCAAAACGACCGCTAAAACACTCTCATTCCAGGAACGTGACATCACGTTGAAACGAACGTGACACAGTGTCACGTTCGTTTGAGCATTGTGTCACGTTCGTTTGAATGTGAACGAGCTGCCCTTGCAAAAAGGAAAATATATGGAAAATATGTGTCAATATATGACTCCATATATGTTTCATGCATTGTCAATATAATTGTATCTTGCTCAATATATTGCGAATTATCTTGCGCAATACGTGGTTTATATCTGGGGTATATCTTGGTGCCCGTTAATATATGATGCATATATTCCCCCATATAATATTATCTTCGCGAAATGTATGTTTCAATATCTGACACGGTGCCCGTCGTGGGATGGGGCAGGGTGAGGAGGGCAGACTTTTCTAGTAACTTTTCTTAAAATCTTGGCACTCAATGTTGAAAGGCGGCTATATTTCTCAACATAATTTTATGTTGTAAAATATATTGACGCCATATATTGAGCAGGGGCAAGGTACTTTTCTATGCGTTTAAGTCTCCAAGAAATTTTGAGAAATCCTGTTTAACAAGTTAACTGGAACAGTTAGGAAATTTTAAACGTCTTTTTTGGGTGTAGCGCGAAAAGTTCTTCTAGGCGACCACGGTACGATCAAGATTGGATGTCCTCGCATGGCGAGGTTACATTCTTTGATAATAGTAAAGGAAGTCTCCGAGTCGTCAGACTCCATGGTGTATTCACACTATATATTGCCTACATATGGAGCAATATATGAAATTTATATATTTGCCACATATTTTTTAAATCAGAAAAGTATCTTGCTAAATTATCTTTTCCACATATGTCGTCAATACATGTTGGGCCATATATTTTGTCCATATAGTGCCCATATATTTTCCATTTTTGCAAGGGTGATTTTTGGCCAAACGAATGTGACACAATGCTCAAACGAACGTGATAGTTTGTCACGTTCGTTTCAACGTGATGTCACGTTCCTAGAATGAGAGTGAACTTGTCATATTTCGGGAAACTTGGTTTCTGTCCGCTTGGATGCAGCAGGAACAGATATCTGTTGCCTGACCGCGCCGCTACCTCGTGTGTTTTGCTATCATAATTTCCAAATTCGTGACTACGTGACTTTTGAATTAACCCCCCTCCCCCCTCGTGACCGTCCGTAGGATTTGGCCGAACCCCCTCCCCCCCCTAAATCGGTCACGTAATATGGGTACGGCCCCTTTGGGGTTGTGCTTGCAGGTCCACGAGATGACCTCCTGGCACATGACGCTGCGTGGCCGCTCGGCCCTGCTGGACATGATGTGGCGCAGCCGCAACCACTTAGTTGGGGCCACGGTGCAGCTCAGCAGACAGGTAGGTGCACCAGAATGTCACAAGAAATTTACAAATTTGTGTCACGTGTGTTTGAATGACTTGACCATGCGTTTGACTCATCGCATAGTAATTGGTGGGTTGCAAACTCAACAGTGTGCTCAGCACACTCTGTTCAGCGTGTACTCGCAAGTACACTCCGACAAAGTGTCACGTTCATTTGGATGTGAATCGGCCAAAAATCAGCTTGTTCACATTCAAACGAATGTGACACAATGCTCGAACGAATGTGACATATTGTCACGTTCGTTTCAACGTGATGTCACCTACACTGCAAACCTAACTGTCTACTAAGTACACACTAACAAGTAGTGTAAGTACACACTTTCAAACGCATGCTTGGCCAAGTACACACTTTCAAATGCATGCTGCTTGCAAGTACACACTTCCAAACGCATGCTCAACGCCGTGAAACTCCATGCGTCAAGCATGCGTTTGTAAGTGCACTTGCAAGCATGCATTTGTAAGTGTGTACTTGGCCAAGCATGCGTTCGTAAGTGTGTACTTGCACGCACGCATTTGTAACTGCGTACTTAGTAGACGGTTAGGTTTGTAGTGAAATCAAGCGAAAAATGCCAAAGTAAGTTTGACACTTAAAGGGCAGCATTTCAGCATTTTTCTATTGAGTACCTCACTAAACACATCATAATTGTCAGAGATAATTCAGGTACATGTTTTGGGAAGATGTAGTCAGCGACGCAGCGATCCACTGCCCTCCGGGATGGCTTGCAGCCCTAAGGCGTCGTAGATCGGCCATACGCATGGCGGCGAAACGCTTGAAATTTTTGCCTTTGGCCACCATAATGACGTGTCAACCTGAACAGACAACTTTAAAATTCCGAAATCGGCCCAACTTTGAAATTTGCACTTCGCCCCTCGGGCTCGGCCATGCGATATCGTTGCGCCACCAAACTTTGGCAGAAGTGTTTTCTCACCAAGTGGAGCGAGGGGTGAATCACTCTGCGTTCTGGTGTACACATAAGTATGAGTACGGCTGAGTAGACCTTGCTTTACTCATAAATTTCACATTTTAAGGCTTTATTTAGCGTTTTAAAAGGCACTCAACGCCAAATCGGTCAAAATTCCAGGGAATTTCTTCCTTTTTTAATTTGTGAGTACACTGAGTACGGGCAAATTTGTACACATGAGTACACTTGTGATTCACCCCTCGACAGGGTTGTTAACGTTACTTTTTAAAGGTAACGCGTTACCGTTACCGTTACTTCAGGTTTGAGTAACGGTAACGTCGTTACTTTACCGACTTCTGAAAAAGTAACGCGTTACCGTTACAGGTAACGCAGTAACGCCGTTATCGTTACTTCAAATCCTAAAATTCCTTAAAAGCCACAATTTTACCGGTTAAAATTGCTGGGGTGAATTAGGATTATTTTAGAATTAAAGTAAAGACAAAAAAATTTTAATGTTTAACACGCTCTAATGTAAACTTCTGCATCTACTTCTCCCAATATTGCCAATTCATGGCCAATGGGACCTCTATTTCAAGTGATGCATCGCTTAATTTGTTTCTGAGAGCAACAAATAAGCGTCTACACTCAAAAAAGTTCAAGTGTTGAAAGATTTTTTTCTGAGTGTGGACGCTTATTTGTTGCTCTCAGAAACAGATTGAGCGCCTTGGCAAATGAGCTGACCACAGCAGGGAGAGAAAGGGAGAAAAATATAGGTTTGTAGCTCTTTTTGATGCCTCGCAGTAACGGTAACGCCGTTACTGCGTTACTCCTCTTTGTTAACGGTAACGTCGTTACTTTACTCATTTCTCAAAAAGTAACGCGTTACCGTTATCGTTACAGTAAAGGTAACGGTAACGCTGGTAAAGTCTTTACTCTTTAAAGTAACGTTAACAACCCTGCCCCTCGACGATTTGGCACCACGATAAGTCTCGGTTCGATTTGTTAACTTAAGTCTCGGGTCGATTTGAAGAAGCAAGGGACGGTCTACCTGGGGCCCGCTCCTCAAAGCCAGCAGCGTACTCGGCACATTCGCTTCGGCGTGTACTTTACACATCCAAAAAGCATTCATTGTACGCTCTACCTAGAGTGTGCCTGCCATGTGCATGCTGCCTGATGCAGGCAACTCCCTATCTCTTGTCCACTGCAGGTATGCGTCAGTTAGCGTGCACATGGCATGTTTGCACTAGTAAGTGCATGCTTGGCAGGCATGCGCCAGCTAGAGCGTGCTTGCAGGTATGCCCTAGGTAGAGACGATGTACGTCGGATTTGCAGAGTACTTACGATGACTCTCCTGCGAGCGCATACTCATTTGCGTGCACTCCCGGGAGAGAGTGAAGTCAGGAAAGTACATGCCGTCAGCTGATAACTTTGCCTGCCTAAGCGGGCAGGCAAAGTATTGATTTATCTACTCGAAGAATTAGTTCCAAAATTCACTGAAAACGTAATGGTTGGACACATGGCCAAGGCGTGACATGTGAGTCACGCCGTCATTTGGCGTGAATGACAACACACTAAATTCTTATGGACTTTATCGGACTTTATGTCCATAACTATGGCCGTTTTTGTACATACAGAACTTATGTACAAATTTGTACATAAATTAGGTACAATGTTTTACATACTTAAGCACAATATGGAAATATTGTTCCTAATTTATGTACAAATTTGTACATAAGTTCTGTATGTACAAAAACGGCCATAGCTATGGACAATAAAGTACATAAGACATTTAGCGTTAACGCGTTTTCTAGGACAAGTCATGCCAAAAAGCGGCATGACAAGAAATGCACGTCAAAAATTGGCGCGAATTTTTGAGTCACGCCGATTTTTGGCGTGACTTTTCTATCATGCCGTAATGGCGTGACACTTAATTCACGTCCCTTCAGCGGCACGAAGTCACGCCGGTAGATTTTCAGTGTTACGAACTAGTTACTTTGCATGCTTATGTATGCTCAAAATACTTCCTTCTGTGAAGCTTCTTTACTTCGGAGGGCTTAAACAGTTAATAAGGTTTTCAGAGTGTGGCACGGGTTGTTGTTTACTAATCTGAGTTCAATCTTCGGCACAGAAAAATGTTCACGAAGCATCGCTTTGTAATACGAAAAAAAAGCGAAGGGATTGTAAAATCTTCGAAGAAATGCTTCGTTGCACGAAGCAAAATCCTTCTTATCAAGAAGCATTACTTCATTAAACGAACCAATTCTACAGTGCCTTCATTTTCTTTGCAGTTATGAAGCTCATGCTTCGTAGACTTTTACGAGTGTGGGAGTGAACTCAGACCATTATGACCACGTATTTGTGAAGTTTCCCCACCAGAATCGGTACTCTTGCACCTAAACAAGGCATCGACTCTCCGCAGGCGTGCTCGATTCCAATTTCTTATTCTTTTGTGTTGTCTTTTTATTTCAGGAGGATATCTCTGACGACGTGCCCGCCTCCAAGCGAGGCCCCCTGCGTGACAGTCAGGGCCGCACCGTGCTGGACGTGCTGGCCCAGATGCCCACCCTGGAGTGCCTGTCGCTGGACGCCTCCTGGTGAGTGCACATTTTCAGCCTCGTATGGACCGTTCATCTCCAGCCAAAAAGTTTTTGGTGAAAACGGAATTCGTACTTTTCTCTTTTTCACTTCGTACGATTTGTTCATTATTGGGTATTTCGTTCATTATCCTACCATTAACTTTTAATTATAGTTTATAATTTATACTTAATGTGTTCAAAATTTTAGCAAGAAACGATCGAAATTGTGCATAGTAAAAAAGACATTAGTACAGTTTATATCTGGTTCAAAAACTTTGTAAACAGCAGAACTCAAGCATGTTGTAGCGTTTGGAATATCCGAGAAGTCCACCACTCTGGTACTCATGTGTGTGTGTGTGTACACTTAGTCCAGTAATCATTGGTAATCTCACGTCAAAACTGGCTATCACTGTTTTTACCAGATTTTGGGGTGTTTTCTTGTGAAAATGGGCCAAAATGCTCTGAGCTGGGCAATATAATACAGTTTTATTTTATTATTCTCTCTACGTGATCAGGCACAACCCTGAGCTGAGTGGTGGGCCCCTCGAGAATGTCAGTGTGCACATTGAACTCGGCTTTGCATCGATGTCCGGCAGGGACTACCCGTACGCTGGCGAGCTGAGAGGCAAGCTGCCCCGGCTCCGCAAGCTGTTCATGAACCGCGGCGACGGCGGCATCTGCGGGGAGCGCCTCGTGTGCGACCTCATTGACGGCGCCGCTGCCACACTGGCCGGGCTGGACCTCAACAGGGACTACGGCCGGCCGCAGGACTCCATTCTGAGGCACCCCAGGTAGTCTGACACTGCTAGTTGAACGGGAAGACTTCGCGTCACAGCATGGTGAGACATGTGGTCTCGTCAAATTTTGCTCTGACATGACAGCCTCGCCCCAAATTTGGCCAGTCAAAAGAGTCTCGCCAGAAAATGGTCAGACAAAAACGTCTCGCCAGAAAATGTTCAGACAAATACACTGCAAACCTAACTGTCCACTAAGTACACTCTTACAATTGCATGCTTGTAAGTACACACTTTCAAACGCATGCTTGGCCAAGTACACACTTACAAATGCATGCTTGCAAGTACACACTTACGAACGCATGCTTGACGCCGTATAACTCCATGCATCAAGCATGCGTTTGTAAGTGTGTACTTCCAAGCATGCATGTGAAAGTGTGTACTTGGCCAAGCATGCGTTTGTAAGTGTGTACTTGCAAGCTCGCATTTGTAAGTGCGTACTTAGCAGACGGTTAGGTTTGTAGTGTATGTCTCGCCACGAAATGGCGTGACTTTTGTGTCTGACCATTTTGTGGCGAGTCTGCCTTATGTCTAACCAAATTTTGTCGAGACTTCCCGGTTTGACAATAACTTGGCGGGACTTGTGCTTTGCACACCTTACTGTCCACAAAGTGCATGCTTCCAAACGCATACATTTAAGTAAACACTTGGCAAAGCATACATTTGTAAATGGGAACTTGAAAGCAAGCATTAGTAATTATGTACTAAGTAGACAGTTGCATTCGTAGCGTCTGGCTAGAGCATGCCTTCTTTCTAAATGTCTCACTATGAAATTTAAGCTTTGTTTCAGTGAACTCGGCGCAAGCATGATACGAAGCATTATGTGTTCGTAATACGATTCTTTCAAGTATTTTCGTTCACACTAAACTCTTGTGGTCTATTTGATGCGTAATTAATTATGCCTGCACAGATAGGTACGTAAGGTGTGCACTGTCTAATAATCACAGGGTACATTTTACGCAGTAAGATTTTTAAAATGTACCGTCCACGGGGGTAACTTGGGACACTTTTTCACGTTTTTTGAACGCCAGAGGTAAGATTTTCAACCTAGACCATTGACTCATAACTTTGTTAAAGTTTCACCCTTTTCCCATTTGCCTGGATTATATCGATTACAAGCGGGCTCGAAAGACTGTCCCAAGTTACCCCATGACCGGGGGTTACTTGGGATAGGAGGTAATTGCATCTATTGATGTTAAAAGATGAAATAAATTTTAGTCACAACATTTAGATCAAGAATTCAGGCCTAGGAACTCGTGTGGGACCGATATTAGACTTTATGTAGGACTCTACGAAGAACTCTCTTTTCTTCGGTTATTTCCCAGGCGTTTTCTGAAAATTTCAAAATATGGATTACCAGAAGACAAAACTGCAGAGCAAGGCATCTCTTTCCATCATCAGCGAAACATCCGAAGTTAAGGTTATGTCAGAGACCGGGTCAGACAACTCCTGAGAGGCTTGGACTGCTGGAAACATAAGGAAAAGACTGTCCCAAGTTACCCCGTAAAATTCCGATTTTTGATAAATTGAAGTCTGGACCGAAGATGGGAAAACTGAAATCAAGGCCCTTTTGCGACTGTTATTGTCTATGTATTATCTCACAACCCAGAGAGACTACTCGGCCAAATCTGCCTTTCACTCCTTGCACCAGGGTCAACTTGTCAATGTTTGACCTATTTTGTCAAAAACCCTATTATGTAGTTTCCCGTTTCTCATATACTAATTGTGAGGCTATGCGGCTTTTCCACCTTTCCGCGCGTGCCCTGAGGCCTCTGAAACAAAATCCTGCCGGGGGTTTGACGCTAGGAACCCCCGTCGCAGAATGGCAGCACCAACATGGTGTACAGGGCTGACTGCACTGATAAACCAAACGTGGTCTAGACCGCACCAACTGGTGTGGTCGAATGGATGCCATTTTGACCGCACCAGCTGGTGTGGTCTAGACCGGGTTTTGGGTGCGTTTGGGGGCTAGACCACATCAAACGTGGCCAAACGGGGTCTAGACCGCCCTACGTCGTCAAACGTGGTCTAGACCACACCAACTGATGTGGTCAAAATGGCATCCATCTGACCACACCAGTGGTGCGGTCTGGACCACGTTTGGTTTTTCAGTGTGTTCCAAGTTACCCCCGATGACGGTACACAGTGGTCCATAATATTATGAACACCTTACGTACGCATCTGTGCATGCATAATGACACTCTAAATATTGAGTGTCCAGAAACTGGGTGGTTGCCCGCTCGACTTTTTAGGGTGCCAAATGTCGCCCAGTTTTGGGCCACCATTGTCGCCTACTCTGCAAACTGAAGTGAGTACATAGTGCACTCTTATTAGAGGATGCTTCCAAGTACACTCTTATTAACAGCATACTTGCTACGCACACGCTAAAATAGTGTGTGCCTGGCAAGTACACGCTAAATAAATGTGAACCTTGCAAGTACACACTAAAATACACTCGATTAGTCCTATCTAAAAGCATGGGCCAGTTTAGTTTAAGTGTACTTGCCAGGTACACTCTTGTTAAGCGTGTACATGCAATGTACACTCTTTTTTGGCGTGTGCCTAGCAAGTATGCTGTAAATAAGAGTGTACTTGGAAGCATACTCCAATAAGAGTGTACTATGTACACACTTCAGTTTGCAGAGTAGTTATGGAGTGCACAAATCATACAGCAAACTGGCCCTCTCCCACGGTAGAGCATTGCACAGGTAGCTCCTGGGCGACTTAGGTGCCCAGATTCTGGGGACCTTTGGCACCTTAGGCGCTGCTGAGCCATAGTTGAAGGCAGGTTCCTTAATGGTTTGTCCACCTGAGACTAGGCGACAAAGTTGCCCAGAAAAAAATTGGGTGGACATTTTGCACACTGTCCTTCGAAGTGTGGTACAGCCTACAAATAATGTGTGGTAGGCGCAAAACTGTGGTTACCCAAATTTACCACACGTGGAAATGCGGTCAATACCCCTAAAAATCAGTGGTCAATAAAGCACCACATGAAATTCATAGTGAATACCACAGCAAATATGTGGTCAGTCCTCCATACCTCATAAAAGGGTGGTCTTGACCACGCAATACATAAGGTAACGGCTAAATTATAGGTTCGTACACCATTTATTTGACGGTGTATACTTCTTACCACATTTGTACGTGTGGTAGAATGCGGTAACCACACTTTTGGTCTCACCACAGCCAAATGTGGTAATTTCACCACACTTTCGATTTCAGTGCACCGGCGGGCGACAAAGGCACCCAGTTTCTGGGCACCTCACCTTAAGGTGGGAAATACCCATTGAAGCCCCTTTTTTCAAAGTGCCTAGTTTTCATTGAAAACTCTTTCCTGCCTTAAGGAATTTAATTTTGTCTTGTAATGTGTTCCTTATAGATTCCAAATTCAGCCAGACATTTAACCCAAGTACCCTATGAGTGTAGAAACTTCGGCCAAAAAACAACGCTGCCACCTTCGGTGCGCACGTTTTCTCGAAAAGTAAATTTATCTCCAGGTCCAGGTATTCTGTACAGGATACTTGACACATATATCTTGTTCACACCATCGCCCTTTTTTTTGAAAGTGATTTCCAGTTTTTTTGTAAACACGGCAGAAGAGTGAAAAAAATGACGTATTGACTCTCTATTTTCACTTTTCAGCCTTATTTACAAAAAAACTGGAACTCACTTTCCAAAAGGGGGACGGTGTGAACTAGATTTTTGTCAAGTATCCCGTACAGAATACCTGGACCTGGAGATCAATTACTTTTCGAGAAAACGTGCGCACCGCAGGTTGGCAGCGTTGTTTTATTGCCGAAGTTTTCTACACTCATAGGGTACTTGGGTTAAATGTCTGGCTGAATTTGGAATCTTTAAGGAACACATTACAAGGCAAAAATTTAAAATCCTTAAGGTAGGGGAAAAGTTTTCAATGAAAAAGAGGCACTTAAAAAAAGGGGCTTCAATGGGTATTTCCCCCTTAAAGTATGTGCATGAAAAGTGCTGAATAATGTGTGGAAAAGTCCAAAAAATCCACAAGAATAAGTGTGTTGAAAGGTACGAACAAAAACTCCCTTATATAATGCTTGCGACGTTTCCTACGTATTATAGAAAATTTCTTCGTCACATATTCGGAGTGTGGCGCGCGAACTACCACACACTAAATGTTAAGGTAGAAATTTGTACGTGCAACTTTGCTCGATTTTGTGCATACGTTGAATTTGCGTAATATCGTGCGTAAAGATGCATACATTTTTACATTCACGCTTAAGGGGGCACACCAGTGAAAATCGTCAAATTTTTTTTAAAAATTTTCGTCAATTTTTTTATTTTATCCTAATTTTCTGCTATTCATCCCGAGTCGGATGCCGCGAACCCCACCCCGAAATTCCGATTACTTTGGCTTGTGCACATTTTTGAAGTTGCTAAAAAGGAAATTTTTTTGCATATTTTGACCAATTGTCAACGTTCGGGTTTTTTTCAATTGACCTTAAATTACAAAACCCTTGAAGCACCCAAACGCAGTTGAAAAGAGGAACATTTTGGCGCAAACTGAACTAAAATACGTGAAAAGACGCATTTATAATCCGAAAAAAAAACGTCAATCTATTTTTTAATTATAGGGCTTTTTCTCAAAACACCTTTTTTGAACCTTTGTGCCACTCTCACGGGCGCAAAAATTAAGATAATTTTAAAGCGGTTTGCGGCAAAATGTTCGTTACACTTGCGTTTATGGTCTGAACCTCGGAAATGGCCATCCCATAATAGGACGTGAGCTGCAGCCATGAAAGTGTGAAAAAATTGGTTAAAAATTTTTTTCTAGTTTTGCCTTCTGAAAAAAATTCAAAATCATTCTTTTTCATGCCCCTGGTTCAGACCATAGCCACATGGTCCTGTTGAGAAATTTTCAAATCCCGTGCGCGAGCGGAATCCAGAGAGGCGGAATCGTGGCAGGAGTGAGGCAAGGTCGCAGAAAAAAGAAGTGCACTAGCGCTTCATCTTGCCATCGCCACCTCGCTCTCCCGTACTGATTTTCCTTTTCTTTACATAATTTGACCAAGAATAAATATCAATAGAAAACATCGGTTTTTTCTCAGAATGATCGTTTTTCGAAACCTCTGCATTTTCACTGGTGTGCCCCCTTAATTATGCACGACGGTGCACGGGTTTTTAAAAACATGCATCACCACGTACGATATTGTACATTAACATTCAGAGTGCGGTTCCTGAAGCATTAAGCAGTTAGCCTGACTCCGTTGGCTCGCCCTCAGGATCCCGGACTACCGCGCCGCCGTGACGCCGGCGCTGATGGCCAGTGTGGCGGGCTGCAAGCGCCTCTCGTTCCTGGAGGGCCCCGCGGCCCTCGCCCCGCACCTGCCCAGCATGCCGGGCCCCCGCCGAGCTCGTCCTGCACCTGTACCCGGAGCGGCAGCGCGCCGAGGAGGCCATCAAGGGGTGTTCGCGCCTGCGAGCGCGTCGTCAAGCTCACCTTCCTGGAGCTGTGGGTCAACAGGGAAAAAGACGAAGAGTGTAAGTTGACTTTTAGGCAACTGATGTATAAACTATTCGTTAGATCTCTACAAACCCTAGTGTGTTCTCAGTATGCGTATACACTGTCATCCATTTTGCAATACGTTTACTACAATTTTTTTGCGATGGAGCCGAGTTTGCGATTCCCCCGAATTTCGCCCCCCGGAGTGCAATGATTAAATTTTTGCATGTTTCTTTTTGCAATATCTAAGGGAAGGTGGGGGACCATGTGACACTTTTAGGCGGAGCCCGCCAACACGAAACTAACAATTG
>NW_023144629.1:12386977-12411197 GCF_012932325.1 Thrips palmi | reverse complement strand
TCGGGGGGGGCGGGGGCGAGGTGTGGCCCAGAGACCGCGTTTCGCCCCATCCCTAGGGAAAACACCTACGAGGCGACGCTGAGGGACGAGCACAGGACCAACAACTTAAGCGAGGGCTGGCACAACCGCTTTCAGGTAAAATTCCTGGAGAATGGCTGGAGGCTTGGGGTCCGGAAACTAACAATATTGTTTCTCGCCAGGGTGTCATCGGCAAAAATCACCCATCGCTGTACACTGCGCTTGGAGAAATCCAGAAGGAGCAAGCTGACACGGAGACGATGCTGCACGAGCTATCCCTGGGTCGCCGCGTCAAGGCCGCTCCAAAGAAGAAGTGGCTGGACCAGCAGCGACGCGTCAAGTCCGTTGTCACTGATTATGCTACTTACAAGCAAGAAGAAAGGGTCGTCGACTACTTGCGGACACTGGGACATCTCTTCACTCTCTAAAATTTTTTGGAATTTTTGATATATTTTTTTCATATACTTTGGCATTTGCATAAATTATTTTGGGAAAATTAGTTTGGGAATTATTTTTTGGGAACAAAAAAAATTGGAACCACAGTACTTTGGAATTTTTTTTTGGGGAAAAACGTACGGTAACCAGATGTTCTTCTTTGATTTTTTTAGCGCAAAAAAAGTTTTGGGCTCGATTCTCTACGCATAAACTTTGAGCGTTATTGCTGTTTCCCCTAAAACTGTTGTTCTGGGCACCATGTGACACTACTGTCATTCGCTAGGGGATTCCACGATTCACTCAGTTGAATGTGTTCAGCCCTACTTTTGTACACTAATAACTAAAACCTTCTTTGCTCGGGAACCAAAGATGATAAATTGATAAACTCAACGGAAATAAAAAGCTGGAAGACTTTTTCATTCTTTTTTGCGTACAGATCCCCTGAATAGGATTAAAACCTGAAAAAAGGCCATGTCACGTGGTCACTAAGGCTGTCACATAGTGTACTACGGGGGTACGAAGTGACACTTTGACTGGCCCATTCAACTCGGGATAACTCAGCAACCAAACAGATAAATTAGAAATCTCAACAGAAGTTTAAGGTGAAGAATCATTTTGTTCACCTGATACTTATGGATGTAATGTGATTGGTATTATTGGGTGACGGGCACTTAAAAAAAACCGTCACAGGGTACCCCACCTTCCCTTATTAGGCAAGCGTAACGCACCCTTGGACACTGACGTACCCCTCCCCAAAGTCCGGCGGGGAGCAGCGCAACTGGAATGGTGCCCTTGGGGCAGTTTGAAACAAAAGTGGATGGGGGTTAGAAACACAGCAATATCACTGGGAAAACGTTTTTTAATGTAAAAAGCGAGTATAATGATGGAAGTTCGTAATTCCAGATGGCATCAATGGAGAGTCGTATGTTTTACCGTGACTTGCATCAAAATGCAAAAATTTTCTGACTGTTGTATGTTGGAAACTTTGCGGGTCGAAAAAAGCCCTTTTTTTCAACTCAAAAAAAGTAATGTGTGTTAACAACTTTTGTTCGTCTCTCTGAGACGAATCCATTGCCATACAATTTTTCAAAAAATTCGCATTTTGAAAAAAAATGCTTTTTTTGGGTTTTAAATAATTATTAAAAATGTTGAAAAAGTTCGTCAAAATGTCAGCACTTGCATGGCAACCCAGTCCAAAAAAAAAAATTGCATGGGATCCCATGACACAAATCCCCTGACAGCGCACTGAAATCCCATGAGACTGCGGTTCAGCACCCTGGACAAACGGCATGCCATGCAAAAAGGAGGTCGTTTCCCATGGTGCAGGCCTAGCACCATGGGGGGACCTTTCCCCCTGATGTGAACTTTTCCCTGGATTTGGACTTCCCGGGAAGGCATCCTGCTCGTGCGTTGAAGTCTCCGCCCAATTTTCAATTATAGGTCATATCATGTCAACGGTGCCCTCCCGACAAAAAATGATTGCAAAATCGGATGTAGCGTCAAAAGTTAAGGGGGTGACAGTTTACTTGTGAAGTGTTTTTTATCCCAAAACAGGCACTGATATCATCATCTTGTACTCACAAGAGACTCTGCCAAGGCAAGGAAGTGCTTCCCATGACTCACACTCCATGGTACCTTTCCCATGAGTCGCAAGACACCCTGAGAATTTTTCCAAAAATCACGGGGAATCGTTCCATGGAAAGAATCGGCCCATGGCATCCCATGCACCGCCATGGCTCATGGATGCCCCATGGTTTTTTTGGACTGGGAACGTTATTTGAGTCTATTTGAATCTATTGAGTTGTGTACGCGGCTTTCTTGGCCCGTGTTAAATTCCATACAGCTGTTTCAAACTGCCCCATCGCTGTTTCAAACTGCCCCGGCCTGGGGCAGTTTGAAAACAGATGCAAGGGTTGGAGTTTCACCTTATTATTAACGTTGAACGAACTTGTGAGCGTCTGCGGGCGTTTTCTAGTCTAGATAACGAGTCATTCTAGTAATCTAGTGCAAACACGCAGCATATAGACCAACAGTACGATTATAACAACGAAATTCCAAATTCTGTTTCAAACTGCCCCACCCTCCCTTACTAGTAACGTTATTTTGTGTAACCATGCGATGGTGTTAATTTTTTACATTTAATTAACATTGCACATGTTGCAGGTGGCCCTGATAACTTTGAAGCTGACTTTGCACCTTTGGAAGAGGAAGATGCGACCATTGTGGAGCCTCCAAGGCCAGTCCGTGATAAAAACCATTGTACAAATGCCCAAGAAGACTGTTACTAATAATGCCGCCAAAGCTAAAAAAAAAAGCAGGTAAACTTTGTTGTTTTTTAAATGTGTCTATACTTGCTCGCTTTTCTCTGTTTATAATGCTAAACATTTCTCTCTCCGTGATTAGGTATCCAGAAGTGGGTAGCAAGTGAGGATGCTGTCCATATGCTAATTAACGAGTATGGCAACCGCCTGCATAAATTTAAGTCTCAGCGAGTCCACAAATATCTTTGGCAAGAGATATCGGAAGTTCTCCATGCCAATGGCTTTCACTTGAGCGCTGATCAATGCAGGGTGAAGAAGGGCAGCCTCATGACTTACTTTGGGAAACTGAAAGCTACTCATGGTTTCATTGGAGCTGTGAAGTATCTATTTTATGATGGTCTCTTCCACATTGATAAGGGCGCCTGGCCTGAGAACTTCCTTTTAGGGCGCAAGTGTGCAGAAAAAGTTGTAACTTTGGGCGAGTCTTTTCTTCCTGTGGGGGTGTGCAGTACATCTCCAATGGATCAGTCTGAAATCCGCAATCTTCGAAATCTAAGACGCTTTCCAAGCACTTGCATGCTGTTACGAATCGCCCCAGCATGGGGTGGTTTACAAAGACCGAAATCGGGCTCATTGCTCGCCCGAAGCAGCCCGAGCCCGGACCGACGCGGAACGAAGCGACGGTATGATCTCGCCGCCGACTGCACGAGATCGCTCCAACGCGTCGTCGGTGAGTGCCGACCGCGCTCGGTCCAGATAGTGGTCGGGGTCGCGGGCGCTCATCGACGCGGTTCGGGTGGGTTCGGAAAGCTTCGGCAGCTTCGGCTCACATTCGGTCCGAAGGCGGTGGGGGGAGCGACTCGCGCTCGAGAAGGAAACCGACTCCGACATCATTTTGGTTATTGGTTCGCACGGCGTGGGCTCGTACCGACCGCATCGCTTTGTATTCGCTCTGTAATTATTGAACACCTTTTAAAAATACGTGAGCGATTCTCACGTTTCGGGGTAGTTTCGTTTCTTCTGACTCCTGTGCCCAAACGAGCGCAGATATCGACATAGGGTTAGTTTCTGATGTTAAGGATGGCCAATGCCCATTAAACGCACACATTTCGGAGAGTTCACGTTCGTTGGATTGGTCTACGTAGCGTTTGGAATACCCTAAATGTAACTTCCTTGATTGTCCAAAGAGAACATAAGGGAGTATGGGGCGATTTGTAATAAGTGAAGGGAGCAGAGGAAATTCTGAGTGTGGCCCCTCTTTCGCTACAAGTACAGGGTCCTTGAACAATCGAAGCGGATGTGATCGGTGCACAGGTATAGTTTTAGAGGGCGTCTGAAATATAGGGTACACCGGAATTTCGGCACAGGAAAAATCTTTTATTTTGAGTTCTAGGAAGTTTCTGTCTGAGGCTCCCCAGGTATGAATCACCATCTAAGTACCGTTGGGGCCTTGAAGCGTGCCCCCTTTACAATGTAACCACGTGGCATAATTTGTTTTTAATTTGCCCAGTGATAGTTAGGGACGTATTTCTTGCGTAACAGCCATTTCGGGTGATTCGTAACAGACCCGTATAAAAACAAGAATTTAAGCAGTTTTGGCAATTAAATGCTTGAATTATTTCTCGAATCATCTGCACTGTTCGGGATTATTTTGTGAAATTACGATTAATTGTCTGTTAAATTTGTACCACGAACTGCTCGTAAATTTAAAAAACGATCTGATCATCCACCTTTTTTTCGTCAATTTACAAAAATATTCTTAAACTTACAAACTTTATCCTCAAATTTTGGTCTTTCAGGCATTTTTTCTTCCTATATAGTAAGGAAACAACGGACGAAAACGCACTTTTTCAGACTTGCTTTTACAATCATACTTTTAAATTAACGATTTCACCTGTAAATTTTAGAAGCAGTTTGTAAAATGATGAACAGATTGTCAATTTACAATTTTCTTTGTAAAAAAAACCAGTGCAGTTCGTGGTACAAATTTAACAGGCAACTATTCTTAATAATAAAGCTTCATTTGTAAGAAAACAAGTTTACGCGTTATAAAACGAGAATAGTCGTAAGATAACGATTTTATCAGTAAAACGACGATCTTTCGTCAGTAACAATAAGATTTCATCGTAAAATTACGAATTTAATCATAAATTTATGAGTAAAGTTTGTCGAAAATATGACAATTGTTCATGTCATGAATCTTGTAGTTAATTTACGAATTATTATTTGTAAAATTACAACACTAATTGTTGGGATTACTGTTGTAAAATAACGACTTCTCTTAACAGTGTGCTGCCTTATACCAGTTCATTTACACAGCTCGAAATGCATTTTAAAGCAAGTTATTCTATACTTTTATCTAAAATTGAAGAAAAAGTGAGGTTAGGATTGACATAGCCGATCAGTTAATGCTGAGGCGGTCAACGGCAGCTTGTAATGTAGATTTTTAGACGTCTGCAGGACACCCGAAGAACAACTGGTGGAGGAGATATCATTCCCGACGATGGTTCATTTAATGTGTAGGATGTTATGAAAAGCCCCATGGCTGTTACAAATCACCCCATGCTGGGGCGATTCGTAACAGCATGCAAGGGTTTGGAAAACGTCTTAGATTTCAAAGATTACGGACTCAAGATTGATCCAATGGACCTGCACAGTCTAAATGAAGGGCCAGACTGTTCAACTGGCACAAGTTTGACACCGATATGCAGAATGTTCTTAATTTTGTATAGAGATAGAGAATTCCGAAATCTGGTACAAATCGCCCTATACTCCCTTGCTCTAACTTTCCGCCCCCAGTGTGGCGGTGTGGTTCGAAAATGCTGCCAACTGTCGATGGGTATTCGAAGCTTGGCATGTCTCGAGCTAATAGGGTACTTCGGAGGAAACCTAGACCGGAAGTCAGCGACAGAACGGGAGGAACAAAAGAGCATCGCGCGGCTATGCGGAGCGGTGGTGGGGGACGAAAACGGCGGAGTGGGGGTGAAGGCGGCGCGCGCACGCTGCCCCCACCACCGCTCAGCACACTGTGGCAAAAAGGTACGGAAAATCCTGTTAATTTTTTTGCCAGGATTCTCCGTAGCCCTCTTATCAATATTCTCCGTAGGCTCTTACAGTATTCTCCGTAGGGCCGCACAGTATTCTCTGTAAATCCGCACAGTCTTCTCCGTAGGACCTCGAAGACTGTATAGTCCTACGGAGATCACTGTGCGGTCCTACGGAGAATACTGTGCGGTCCTACAGAAAATACTGTAAGAGCCTACGGAGAATATTGATAAGGGGCCTACGGAGAATTACCACAAGCTGTTTACAGAATTTTCCGTAGCTTTTTGCCACAGTGCACGGCCTCGCGACGCTCATTTGTTTCTCCCGTTCTGACGCCGACTTCCGGTCTGGATTTCCTCCGAAGTACCCTATTTCAACCGAAGACCAATACGCCAGACTTCTTTCAAAGGTACTTATGCTGCAACGAAAAATGTCCACCGTATATTCAATTTCACTACACAAATTTCGAAAAGGCAGCTCTGGACTTCTCCCCAAGGCAAACTTTTAACTTTCCAGGACACAAGCTATCAAAGTGGAGTTCCTGGGATATAATTGCATGGGTCGCGGAGATGCTGTACACGGTCTCAAAGCGGGCCAGAGTATTATAAAATGGCGTGTATCAACAATTACCTGTAACTTCCGTGGCACCCTTTACCCCAAAGTTGCAGCAGCACTAGGTGAAAAATTTTTCCGCTTAAATGTCGGGCTTAGAGTATCATTTGAGCCTGGAACGACTTTTCAGCCACAGCAAGCCCGAGTCAGCCGTTACAGCCGATTTTCACACTTTGTAACTTCCGTGATAACGTAATTTCCGTGATCAAAACACCCACATTTAAACACAATATCTTATGGCTCATGTTTTTGGGAAGGTAGTACAAGGTCTTCACTATAAATACCATTGCTATAACTCTAGTATCATGCAGGACCCCAATAATCAGAAAAAAATTAATTGGATATTTCTCACTTTCGGCAAATCAGAGACGCCAAAACTACCCCGAAACGTGAGAATCGCTCTGGTGAGTCTTAGTACCACAATTCTCGCTGTGACCGCCGCTCTTATTCTTGGCCCATGTTTCAATTTTTGTCATCTTCTTCGCAAATGCAGAGCGTCGTGTTACTTGTTGACCTGCGCGTAACTCAATATCCTATTGAAACTGCAAAGATCATGGCATCCTTATATCCCAACTTGTGTCCAGTATGTTGGTGGATTTGAAGATTATTGGCTGAGCGATAGCGAAGCCCTTGCCGTGTTTGGGCGCTCCAAAAAGTGACTGGTCGGGAGTCTGTCTGTCCGTCTCTCTGTATGTAATCACTCACGTTTCTCAGCAACGACTGAACGAATAGTATCCAAATTTTACACCTGATGTCTCCTTAACATCCTACAGAGGGGGGTTTATCTCAGATTAACAACAAGGTAGGTGTACGCCAGCCCCCGCCGGTTTTCCGTAACAGGCTTCGCGTTGTCTCGCTGCCTGTCCCTCCAATCCGCGCCTGGCGTACCTCCCTTTGGCCCTATTTTGGCGCAAACGGGGTCGAGATATCTTCATTTTTCGGACTGAGGGACGCCCGCCAGTTCGACTTTTGACGAATTTTTGATTGGGCGCGGGCTCCGCTCCCTGACGTCCGATCGACGCCATTCTGGGTTTAAAAAATGCTTCTTTTTGTAAGGTCTTGACACATGAAAATATTGAACAACCTCAACAACGCGTATGGAAGCAATCGCACAAGTCGGGTTTTTTGGCCATTTTCAGTGTATTGCCCCCTTAACATCAGAAACAAATCCTATGTCGATATCTGCGCTCGTTTGGGCACAGGATTCAGAAGAAACGAAACTACCCCGAAACGTGAGAATCGCTCCCCTGGCTTGTGGTTTCCAAAGAAAAGACACACAGAGGTTTCAGACAACTGTTTTGGAACACTAAACTTACAAAATAAATGATCCAGAAATGGAAACACACATGAAACTGGCAAAAATGGAACACTTGAATGCAAGAGTATTCACAGAAAATGTAAATTAGAGGGTGTTACAAGGACAATAGCTACCTGATTGACAACTGTATTGAACAAAGAAGTTCAATGACACTAAAAGAAAAGAAAAAAACAGTAAACTTAGACATCAATGGACTGAAGATTAAAAAAAACTTAGAAATATATGTTTCAAAAATGAAAACACCCATTGCTCATCAAAAAAGCAGCCAATAGAGCATTCTAGTCGTCGCCGATCGAAGAACAAAATTTGTTGGTACAACGAACAATTCATTGGCGGAGACTCAGTTCAGGCGCAAGGCCCCGGTGACCTGAAATGACCCCCTACGCACGGAATCACCCGACCATGCAGTCCCCTCCGACAGGGGCGTGCACAGCTCGCCTCCTCGGGAGGGGCGGTGGAACCTTTTTTTGAGGAACTTTGCCTAACTTCCAGGAGTTAGACGCCAAAACCTGCCTCAAAAGTATACCTTTTGGGGCCCTTTTGGGGGGGGGGGGGGGGGGCGAGGGCCCCCCTCCCCCCCTCCCCCCCCCCTTGTGCACGCCCGTGCCCTCCGAGCGCGCTGAATGGATGGATGGGATGGGATGAGTGGGATCGTATGCACACGCTAAAAAATAAAAGTCAGTCCAGAGCTAAATTTCTTAGTGGGCGTTTTTTGGCACCACAGCTAAAAAAATTGCAACTCTGCTAGCGACGTCTGCTGAGTAGCGCTGCTCCGTTAGTTGAGGGTCTGCCGGAGGTCGGTTTTCCCCGGGAAACCTGACCGGAGTCAAAAAAGTGTTTGAAACAAACGAAAGTGCTTTTGACGGAGATATGCCACTGATAACTCAGTAACTAGTCCACTCATAGATGTCTGGTAGGTTATGTGGCCGGCGCCAGTTCCGGCTTTGTTCTTCTTGTTCTTCAATCGGCGACGACGATAATACTCAATTCACTCACCTGTTTCTCTGTCAGCCCAACAACCTTGGCCAGAGTAGCAGCCACTTTTCTCAAGTATGTGGAAGTGTTGCGCTCCCGATTGATGGCCCCGGGCCTCCTACAGGAAATAGCTCACTGCGTCCGAGCCACGAATGAATTTGGGTGGTGCCGACTCCGGCAGACAGAAATTTGATATCTTTAGGAAAAACCAACTGGTTGCGGATCTTTACCAGTAGAGACAAAGACGTCTGCATCTTTGGCGTCAGCAGAATGGGAACCTATCGCATGTTTCCCCCGGTTTTCAATTCTTTTGGCTATTTCTATCAATTCCTTCTGTTCATCATGAAGTGAATAATGAATATCCGTGTGGGTAATACCCACACGGATATTCATACCCGGTTTTGGTAAGGAGACGCCATGATGAAAGTTTTCAATCGTCAGCTGGTGAG
Source organism: Thrips palmi (assembly GCF_012932325.1). Classification (NCBI taxonomy): domain Eukaryota; kingdom Metazoa; phylum Arthropoda; class Insecta; order Thysanoptera; family Thripidae; genus Thrips; species Thrips palmi. The sequence continues at coordinate 12,402,084 of NW_023144629.1, read as the reverse complement.
CGTTGCCAGGACGCTGCCTATTAAAAACAATCATTACTGTAAAAGTGATCATCACCATGCGGTTATATTAAGCTGCATTATTTTTTGATTTTTGGATGATTGATCCGTATCTTCAGTCTTTTTTAAGTACTTGGACATTTTCACCACATCCTCTTTGACTGGGAGCTGCACTGGCTTGTTGTAACCGGGCTCCTTTGGCAAAGGGGCGCCCTCAACCGTCCGAGTGGAAAACTGACCGCGCGTGTTGGTTGGGCCGACTGCCTAACTGACCGACGCGCCCTTTTCGGACACGGCGCCAAAGGCTAACCGGAAATCGTTGATGTGCGGGGGGGCCCTCCTTTAAGCGGTCTATTTAAAATTCCGTCAACGGGGGGAACTTGGGACACCGGGGGGTAACTTGGGACAGTCTGCCCTGCACAGCTTGTTGGTGCTGCCATTCAGCGACGGTGGGGGGTTTAGCGTCAAACCCGCGGCAGGGTTTTTGTTTCAGGGGGCCTCAGGGCACGCGCGGAAAGGTAGAAAAGGCGCATAAATCACAATTAGTATTTGAGAAACGGGAAACTTTCATAATAGGGTTTTTGGGAAAAAAATGTCAAACCTTAAAAAGTTAACCTTAGTGCGAGGAGGAAAAGCAGATTTGGCCGATTAGTCTCTCTGGGCTGTTAGATCATACACAGACAATAACGTTCGCAAAAGGGGGGTGGATTTTAGTTTCCCCATCTTCGGTCCACCCGCATTTTATCAAAAATCGAAATTTTACGGGGTAACTTGGGACAGTCTTTTCCTCATGTTTCCAGCAGTTCAAGCCTCCAAGGAGTTGACTGACCCGGTCCCCGACATAACATAAAATTCGGATTTTACGCTGATGATGGAAAGGGATGCCTTGCTCTGCCGATTTTTCTTCTGGAATCCAATTTTGAAAAAATTTAGAAAATGCCTAGAAATACCAGTAAAAAAGAGAGTTCCTCGTAGAACCCTAGATATAGTCCAATATCGGTCCTACAAGAGTTCCTAGGCCTGATTCTTGGTTTTACATGTTGTGACTTAAATTTATTACATCCATTAACATCAAGATGCATGGGAATGTAGCTAGTTTCCTACTGTCCCAAATTACCCCCGGTCATGGGTTAACTTGGGACACTCTTTCGAGACCGCTTGGAAACGATGTAATCGAGGAAAAAGAACCAAAAGTTAGAAATGATGGGGGAAAAGGGGCAAACTTTAACGTAGTTAGGATCCAATGGTCTGGGTTTAAAAATCTTGCCTCTGGCGTTCAAAAAAAAGTGAAAAAGGGCCCAAGTTGCCCCCGTTACGGTACACACTTAGTGCTAGGGGTACGCGCCGTTTAGTGTGGGCGCGTAGTGTGCTGAGCGATGCGAGTTTGGGCACTTCGGACTTTTCTAAAGGTAGACGAAATTTTTTATTTTTATTATTATTTATTATTTATTTACCTTCGTAGTTCATATACATGAGGGAAAGTTGTCATACATTTGTAAAAAAGATTGGAGAAACCACACGTTAACTGAGGGCACCAATATACTACATTAAAAAAATACTGAGATACACTTATAGTACTTGCATGTACTTGCAATAGAATGTGCAGTTTGTGGGCTCATATTGAGTGAAATGTAGGTTTCGGGTACAAATGGAAGTGATTTTCGTTATCAGCACACAAGAAACTGTTGCCCGCGCGGGAGAATCTGCAGTCTGAATTGTACCCAGGAACTGATGTCACACTATGCTTTTAAGTGAATAAGGAGGGTAGTTGTAGTGTGGGTCAAATTGTTCTAAAAGTGTTCACAGATGTGCTATTTTGTGTGTAGAATGAAGTATGCATCGGGCATAGTCTAACTGCAGATGACCGGCTGCAGTTCGAGTACGGTTAAAATACAGTTTAAGTACACTTAACTGTACTTGAACTGTGCTCTAACTGCCGAAAAACTAGTAGTTTTTTAGGACCTTTTCAGTTTCAACTGCAGTTTTGCGGACATTTTACGACATTTTTGACAAAAATACGGTTTTGCCATAAAAATTAAAAATTTTTTTTCCCAGCTTTATTTTCCCCTCCCTCCCTCCCACTCTCTCCCCCTTTTTTTTTTTTTTTTTTTTTTTTTAGTCGTTGTTGAAGTTTGTCAGTCAGTAGTCGAACCCAGGCCTCAGGGTTGTCAGACCGCAACGCTGCCAACTGCGCTACGGAGACGTGTGAGGGTCTGGCGCCAGCGCGGGCGATGCCACTGGCCATGCCCGCGCGCTCAGGTAGACGAGGGATTCCCGCCACTCCGCGCTCGGCGCGCTCCACTCCACGAGGAATTTTCCCGTCATTTGCCGAGACAAGCTGATCTGGAAGAGTGCCGAGCTTCACTCGGCGAAATTTAGAACATTAGAATCATTCCAAGGCCGTGACGTGAAAGGGCATTCAGGGGAAGTTGGAAGTACTCTTTGACTTCTACAGCAATAAACTTTAATTGTATTTTTTGACTGCATTCCCAATTGACCCCGGGAATGCATATGTCATACACTTTTTTTTACTCTCCATGTGTAAGCAAAGAGCAAATTAGAAGTATATTTGTCACGGCATTTGGATTTGGAGATAAGTTGAACTTTGACTGTCGTTTGAACTACATTCTGGACTGCCAAAGCAGACTGCAGTTGGATCTGGCAACAAAAATGCAGTTGAAGGACAGTTTCTGTGCACTTTAAAGCACAAAATTGACTGCAGCCAGCAATACAGAACTGATGGCACTTTAAATGCAATTTAAGGGCAGAAAAGAACTGCAGAAAGGAACTGCAGATGAGCCACTGCAGTTTCAAATACAGTTTGACTACTGATCCTTTCGCGCGGGTGGGATCAACGTCTAACTCAATTGAAATATTTTGGTCCAAAATTGGTCAAAATTCGGTTATGCGTGAGTCTGGGAAAATTTTGGAAGTCATTTTTGAGTTCAGCACACCAAAGACTGCAGGAAACAATATAAAATTCGATTTGAAAATTTTGGTCCAAAATGACCTTATTTGGGATGGAAATATAAGTCTAGAGTCGAAATGGAGATGATTTTCGTTATCAGCACATAAAAAACGGTTGGGATCAACATCAAACTCAATTCAAAAATTAAGGTCCAAATTTGGTAAAGCGTGAGTCTAAAAAAATTTGGAAGTTATTTTTGAGTTCAGCTCATCAAACACTGCAGGAAACAATATAAAACTTGACCTGAAAATTTTGGTACGAAATGACCCCATTTGAGATGGAAATATAGGTCTGGAGTAGAAATGGAAGTGGTTTTCTTAATCAGCACTCCAAAAACTTCAAGAATCAATATGAGATTCGATTGAAAAATATTAAAATCAAATTGATCAATAATGGGTAAAGAATGGGTCTGGGTTTGTCTTCATGGATCACCCTTTGTCGTCACCAATGCCCTGATGCCACACCAATGCGATTCCTTCAGTCGAGTATAACATTCCATTGCCAGCATTCAATCGCTTAATTAGCTACTCGTCTGCTTGACTCACTATTCGATACATCTTTTTCTTCAAACTAATGAATTCACAAATTTATTAGTTATATTTGAGAAGCCTTTTGTCATTGTTTCATTTTAAACCAGTGAATTAAACAATATAGACTGGAATATGTAATCATAGCTTACTGGCTGAGCGATAGCGAAGCCCGTTACTCCAGTGGGGTTGAAAAGTTTTGTCTGTCTGTCTGTGTGCGTTTGTGTGCGCACTACTCCTCCTGAACGGCTAGGCCGATCTGGCTGACATTCTGCAGGGTCATTAGGTATGTCCTTGGCTCGACACACACCAAAATTCAGCCCTCTACCTCAATCCATTTTTTCATTTTAGCCAAAAATCACTTATAAAACGTTTATATATAATCACGTACATGGAGACTCCATACATTTTCCATTTTTTTTCGGAGGGATTTTATCAGGGCTTATACAGATGTTCTTCGGAGCATTCCTTGGGTCCAGATGGAAGGTAAAATGCAAGTCTTTTGTCACATATATTAAAGAGGACTTCGCTGAAGCATTTTTTGGTCTGAAATGGTCGAAGAAGGGACAATCTCATTCACTGTTAGAAATTAGCTCCGAAATTTTATGGAGAAAAACCCTATAATCACGTACATGGAGACTCCATTCATTTTCCATTTTTTTCGGAGGGATTTTATCAGGGCTTATACAGACGTTCTTCGGAGCATTCCTTGGGTCCAAATGGAAGGTAAAATGCAAGTCTTCTGTAAAGAGGACTTCGCTGAAGCATTTTTTGGTCTGAAATGGTCAAAGAAGGGACAATCTCATTCGAGCTCACTTGACTTATATCCTGTAGCTTTCCCTTTATATTATGAAAACTGAGCTCAAGCAGTAGGGTTCACCCTTCCCTCAAATTTTTACTCGTTGCAAACCTTTTTTTCGTGTTTTTGTTATAGTGAAGCATGCATTTTTGTTCAAAATTCCGAAATTTTTCGGAGAAAGCCCAGAATTTGCATTTATGGAGAGCTCCATGCAGAAGTTTCGGAAAAACTCCATGATTTTTCCATTTTTCTTCGGAATTTTCTGACAGTGTAGGGAAAACATGATTGTATGTCAAGTCCTTTTGGAACATTTCCTTGAGTATAAGGTTCCTAATAGAACCTTATCAGTCCTGTTGGTTTGTTGTTGCAAACATGACATAAAGTGCTGCTTTGATCATTTTTTGTTTAATTATAATCTTTATATAACTTGTAGGAGTGGCTTGGTTATGTAAGAGAGGTGGAGTTGTTGAACAGACTTAAAAGGAAAGAAGAAGTATATGAATTTTGGAGTGGTTTGTAAAGGGCGTTTTGTGTTTTGTTTATATAATATGGTATAGTTTCTCGTGGACAGGCGCGTCATTAGGAGGGGGGAAATCCCCCCCATTTTTTGACTGCCCTTACTGGGTCCGATTGGCCCAAGAAATAGCCGATACTCTGGAATCGTCCCTTAGCTCTCGGGCCAGGGCCCGAACAACTCACATGTTGGACACACTTGGGCATTGGCATCTAGCTCGCTTCGCTCGCTGGAGGTAACTTTGCTTGTGGGTTCTCTCCGCTGGCAAATAAACCGGATTGAGGTACCTTATGACTGATGTATGTAATGCCTTCTTAGATCCTTAACCATTTTAGGCCGGGAAGAAAATTTGTGTGCAACGTATTTTCAACCATTTGTTTATCGGGCCAACAAAAAATATGTACCTGGTAATGTTTAAAATCGCCTGGAATCCTAGGACTAAGACCCCAAGTTATAACATTTCCCGCTCAACAAGGCCATAGCTTTTAGCTCGCTACGCTCGCAACCGGAAGCCTCTTCTAAATTTCGGCTCCGTGGCAAGTGGGGAGAAGCAAGTGTGCCAGCCCTTCTTGACGAAAAAGTCTTCCCCATTGTAGGACTCGGAAACAACGTTTCAGACAGTTAAGCATTTATAGCTTTTGGCTCGCTTCGCTCGCTGAAAGCTATCTAATTCTAAATTCTCGCTATCACTGTCAGAAAATTCCGAAGAAAAATGGAAAAATCATGGAGTTTTTCCGAAACTTCTGCATGGAGCTCTCCATAAATGCAAATTCTGGGCTTTCTCCGAAAAATTTCGGAATTTTGAACAAAAATGCATGCTTCACTATAACAAAAACACGAAAAAAAGGTTTGCAACGAGTAAAAATTTGAGGGAAAGGTGAACCCTACTGCTTGAGCTCAGTTTTCATAATATAAGGGGAAAGCTACAGGATATAAGTCAAGTGAGCTCGAATGAGATTGTCCCTTCTTTGACCATTTCAGACCAAACAAGCTAGGGCCCGCCCTTCCGTCGAACCGAGTTGCCAGCTCCGCTTCGCTGCGCCGGCAACCCGGTTTGACAGGGGGGCCCGGGCCCCGCTTGGCCTGCCGGCGGCCTTTTCTCGGGCCTTCGGCCCTCGCATCAGACCCAACTTGGCCAGTCGAAGGCCCCGGGGCCCTTCAGCCCGCTCGCATCACACACACCGTGCGCAGGTAAAGCAAAGTTATCGATGTACCATCGTGACTTAGGCCCACCCTTCTATTCACAATATGCAATAGTCCTTACACTTTTTACTCCAACTGTCCTTAGAATATGCCCGTTTCATTTGTCTCTTCGCCCTCATTCCGAAAATACCCATTTTTGCCATGCTACTGCAACTCCTTGCAATAGAGGCACAGCAGGAGCGCAAAACGAGTCCGTCGCACTTTCCCATAACTCATGAAGGCGGGCTCCTGGACCCCCCTTCCGACCCCTCGTTGCAGAGGTCTTGCCAAGACCTACCCAAAATTATGAAAAAATTTTCAGTGGGTCGCCCCCCTTTTTTCAAGATCCTGATGTGACTAATAGACGAAGTCGGGCTCCTGGACCCCCTTTCCGACCCCTCGTTGAAAAGGTCTGGCTGAGACCAATCGAAATCTGCAAAAAATTTTTTTTAGTCGGTCGACCCCTTTTTTGAAGATCCTGATCTGGCCAACTTGTAAAAGCGGCCGATGGGGTCGGGACCAGGTCCATTCATCTTGTCTCGTCGCCCCGATTCCAAAATTACCCCTATGTGCCCTGCTACCACCAATAATGGCGGAAATCCCCCTCCCGCTCATGAAAACCATGATGCACCTGCAGCAGCCCTTGTGCGCCCCGGACGGGATTTGCACCACCGGTTATTTGTTTGGACGGTACTCCTGAAGTACCCTCCAAATCTGGTTACTCTAGCTCAACTCCTTCCTTGTACACAGACGCCAACAACAACAACAACAACAAACACAGACACAAAGGCAAAGCTAGGCCCTCCCCCTATTTTTGAATAGAAGGGGGGGCCAAAAATGCTTCGCAAGTCCTCTTTAATATATGTGAAAAAAGCTTGCATTTTCCTCCCATCTGGACCCAAGGAATGCTCCGAAGAACATCTGTATAAGCCCTGATAAAATCCCTCCGAAAAAAATGGAAAATGAATGGAGTCTCCATGTACGTGATTATAGTGTTTTCACTCCAAATCCAGTGGCAAGTTTCCTCGCCACTGGAGTGGCGTCTTTTCCAAAGCGCCAAAATTTGGCGTTCCCATCCCTGGTTTCCGGATTCCATGCCAAATTTTGGCGTTCCACAGAGAGCGCCAAAATTTGGCGTTCCATTCCCCAGAGCACCACAGACCAGAACGCCAAAATTTGGCGCTGCAAAAGAGATGGAATAATTTGGCTTGGAAAGCAATACTCGTTCACAGAAAAATAAATGTGCATACAATAATTTTCAGTGCTTAGGATCCCTAGTTCAAATCACAGCAATTATACTATGAAAAGTAGAACTGGACCAGTAAAATACAAGACCTGCATCTGTATTTTCAGGTTACGCGTCAATGCCGCTGACCAACTATTGAATCACTTTGGTTTGGCCAGCGATTCCTGAGACACTGGGAAAATGGTACTCACATCAACACTAAAAGCTGGATATCACTGAGTCACTCTCTTTTGATAAGGGGTTGACACAGAAAGGGGGTCTCAGTCCATTCTCAAATCAGGAAGACTTGAGCTAGCCTCAGAGCCCTAGCCTGGCCCTGGCTCCCTCTTCAAAATCTTCCTTAGAACAACACTTAAACAGTTTTGAAATGGCCCGAGAGCACTCAGGCCTTTCGAAAGTACTGCGACACGATAAAACATGACAGACATAGACTATCGTTGACCGTGGCGAACGAAATGCATACAAAAGTAACAATTTGAATGTTTCGTTTGTCTAAGAGGAGTAGCCATGTTTACTGTTTTTGTTGTTTAGCTTTTGTTGATTGCTTATGCGCACCAACCTGTTGAGTGCGAATAACATTTTAAGTGCGAATAACATTTTGAGTGCAAATAACATGTTATTCGCACTGTTTGGTGCGAACAGGTTGGTGCGCATAAGCAATCAACAAAAGCTAAACAACAAAAACAGTAAACATGGCTACTCCTCTTAGACAAACGAAACATTCAAATTGTTACTTTTGTATGCATTTCGTTCGCCACGGTCAACGATAGTCTATGTCTGTCATGTTTTATCGTGTCGCAGTACTTTCGAAAGGCCTGAGTGCTCTCGGGCCATTTCAAAACTGTTTAAGTGTTGTACTAAGGAAGATTTTGAAGAGGGAGCCAGGGCCAGGCTAGGGCTCTGAGGCTAGCTCAAGTCTTCCTGATTTGAGAATGGACTGAGACCCCTTGCTGTGTCAACCCCTTATCAAGAGAGAGTGACTCAGTGATATCCAGCTTTTAGTGTTGATGTGAGTACCATTTTCCCAGTGTCTCAGGAATCGCTGGCCAAACCAAAGTAATTCAATAGTTGGTCAGCGGCGACACGTAACCTGAAAATACAGATGCAGGTCTTGTATTTTACTGGTCCAGTTCTACTTTTCATAGTATAATTGCTGTGATTTGAACTAGGGATCCTAAGCACTGAAAACTATTGTATGCATTTATTTTTCTGTGAACAAGTATTGCTTTCCAAGCCAAATTATTCCATTTCTTTTGCAGCGCCAAATTTTGGCGTTCTGGTCTGTGGTGCTCTGGGGAATGGAACGCCAAATTTTGGCGCTCTCTGTGGAACGCCAAAATTTGGCATGGAATCCGGAAACCAGGGATGGGAACGCCAAATTTTGGCGCTTTGGAAAAGACGCCACTCCAGTGGCGAGGAAACTTGCCACTGGATTTGGAGTGTTTCTCCATAAAATTTCGGAGCTAATTTCTAACAGTGTATATGAGTCCAAACAAATGTAGAATAAAGTGAATCCTCTTCAAACTTTCTATCAACCCCTCAAATTTCTGTAACGTTGTTTTGAATTTAGCCCCCCTCCCCAAACCACGTCCCTAAATTTTACCTATCGCACACAGGCTCCTTCCTTAAGGGGGGAGACTCGTCATTCTCCGTCAAAAAATCAGATTTTCGTGTATGAGTTTTTTGAATTCTTTGTGTGCAACCCTTGAATTGGGTGGCTGGCTGGTTTCGAAATTCAAAACCGTTTGGCCATAGGATGAAATTTTGTAATTGATTTTCCACAGGATAGGTTAGACCGGTCAAACTTTGAAGCCATTTTACTCAATTGCAATATTTTGGGTCTTGCGCGCACGATTTAAGCCAGACCGTTGCTTGTTTTGGCTTCATAATTTTTCCAATGTTTCACCTCTATAAGGCCGTCATTCTGAACTAGGATATTTTCAATCGGACAAGGGGAAGTGGCCGAAAACAATCATTGAAATGTCAAAATTTGAATACTTTTTTTGGTACACCTAAAAATGTAAGTTTGAGGCACTTAGGTACCACCTATTTTAATTATCCTTGTTCAATCTACAGTGCCAGGAGTCCTTTTGAAGGAGAAACAAAGACATTTATGATACGATGCCGCATTTTAAAAAAATCATGCGCGCAGTGAATTTTTTGCGTATTTTCGAGGTTCAGCAGAAAGACTACAGATCCTAGGTTATAAGGCCTAGAGTCAAACTTTTTTTTTCAAAATGAACCTTAAAGAACCAGCTTTTTATTGCAAAACCCCACTAACCTTCAAATTTATTGGAAAGAGTTTACATGAAAGCCTGAAATTTGCTAAAATTACGGTGTCGAAGACGAGTCTCCCCCCTTAAGGTAGGCAATACCTTTTGAATTGTCCAAAGCTGACAAGAGCGTTATCTATTGTCTCGATTTATTTGCTTTACGAGTTCTTGGCAATTTTGTTCTACCACAATGCCGAGTTGCTCTTTATATCTGAAACGATTTGAGTGATGAGTCTGTGTATTTTATTGATATGAGTGGTCTTGATCTGTACAAGTATCCTTTGTAACCGTCGAGAGTTGATAAGTACAAATTGAGAACTACTAAGGGAAGGTGGGGCACAATGGGACACTTTTCTTTAAATTGACGTACCCAACTGAATATTTGACTTAGAATGCCCCAAACCGTCCTCAACGATAGCAAATCGTGTACTCTTTAAAGTGGTGGGATGTGTACTGTTGTTTTTTAATGTCATCAGGTACATTTCTTCATTTTCCCAAAACATTGCACTTGTCCCATTGTGCCCCGGTCTGGGGCACAATGGGACACCCCCTGGGGTAGGATGGGACACTGCGTTTTTTCATCGAAAAGATAGGTTTTAAGAGCTCTAAACACCGACAGGTGCAAAGTCCAATGTTTATTGACTCTTAAGACAAACTTGTGGAAGTATTTTGAGTAGCACATATACGGAAAACGCATCATACCCGCTGAGTGCTGTCAACATGGAAGAAGACCTTAAATTAAACCAAGATAAAACTGCCTTCACTTGCATATTTTGCTCTGGAGTAAAAATGCAACACGGAGACATATCAATAGTGAAGTACTCGATGTATTTTGAAAAAGTTTTGTTTACGAAGGGGTTGGGGCATAATAAGACAGTAAGTGGGCTGTCCCATTGTGCCCCAACCGGGTCTGTCCCATTGTGTACCGAACGACACATCCGACCAGCCGCGGTCTAGCAACATGGCCACTCATCCGACAGCGAGGCGACACGGGTCACAGACGCGCAAAGGGTCAAGGAACAGGCCCCTGTTTCAAAATCTCATCTACCTTCATTATCTTCCGAGCTACAGGTAATAATAAATCGAGTGCTGGTGCTGGTTTTACCTTGATTTTAGTGTTTGTAAACTTCGTAGCTACCTGCCCTGGCGGGAGAAGGTCGATCGGGGTCAACTCCTTGTGTCAACTTATCTGCTACTCATAGACCTCTTTGCCGTTCCCACGGTCCCCCTCCCTGGACCGCCGTCGCCTAGCAACGCGAGCCAAACAAATCTCAGGTATGCTGCCTGCTAGGCGACGCACGACGGATGCGTTTTTTGGCCATATCTCGTTAACCGTTAAAGCTAGATGGGTAGTGTAAGCGAGCCGATTGTAGTTTAAGCAGAGATCTACAATCGGCTTGCTTACTGTACACGTCTATCTTGAACGGTTTAGGAAATATAGCCGAAAACCCCACCCGCCGCGCGCCGTCCGGTGTGCAACAAACCTGCGATTTGTTTGGCTCGCGTTGCTAGGCAACGGCGGTCCAGGGAGGGGGACCGTGGGAACGGCAAAGAGGTCTATAGGCTATCTCACCTCGTGATTGGGAGATCCCACGGCAACCGGAAGGCGGCAAATTTGAAAGTGTCCCATTGTGCCCCGTGTCCCATTGTGCCCCACCTTCCCTTAATGTGCCAAAGAATGTCCCATCTCTTTCCTCTTTGTGTATATTCTCCCTGTTTAGTCAAGAGTTACAGAATGTAAAAGAGTGATGGAAATCAGTGGAAATGTTGTATATTAAAAAGTATGTTTGTGGATAATATGTGAAGAGTGTGCTCTGTGTACCATGATTTAGTGTTAATGTGTATTAGCAAAGAATTGGACACAATACATGATAGTTGTGAAATTATTGATCTATGTTGATAAAATATAAAGATTTAAAATGTGAAGGATTTTTGCTTTAAATGTTAAATGTCTAAAGACGAGCCTCGAAATATTCACCGACACAATAGCAAAAAGAGGTGAATAGCATGAAACACCTGACACATAAAAAATACATGGAACATCATGGAAATTGGGAACAAACAAAATAAGAGGTGAATAGCACGACACACCTGACACATATGAAAAATACATGGAACATCATGGAAATTGGGAACAAACAAAATAAGTTGACTTCATCAGTTAAAAAAGTATTACTCATCTTCAGTGGTTTTTCTTTTTTTGGAGGGAGATGATTCATCAGTCTTGTTGTACTTGGCTGAAAATAAAGCAATTTGGTCCAGTGTTTTCTTATCAATACCTGAAAAATAGAGGAATATATCGTTAGTAACTGGGTCATTCTACAGAAATGTTACAATTTGATGTCCCTGCCCCTTTGTGACGAAACGGTTCGTCCTAGAAAGACGCGGTTTGCGCGGTGAGATGGTGCTTTTTGTGCTTCAAAATGATCCACTATTGGGTTGAGTTTCTGAGGTTTTCAGATGGCTGTGGCCTCCGGAAGGTGCAAAATGTAAACTCCGTGGCTGTCCCGACCCTTGCAAAATGGAAAATATATGGGCACTATATGGACAAAATATATGGCCCAACATGTATTGACGTCATATGTGGAAAAGATAATTTAGCAAGATACTTTTCCGATATAAAAAATATGTGGCAAATATATAAATTTCATACATTGCTCTATATGTAGGAAATATATAGTGTGAATACACCATGGAGTCCGACGACTCCGAGACTTCCTTTACTATTATAAAAGAATGTAAACTTCTCCTTGCGAGGACATACAATTGTGATCCTACCGTGGTCGCCTAGAAGAACTTTTCGCGCTACGCCCAAAAAAGACGTTTAAAATTTCCGAACTGTTCCAGTTCACTTGTTAAACAGGATTTCTCAAAATTTCTTGGAGACTTAAACGCATAGAAAAGAACCTTTGCCCTGCTCAATATATGGCGTCAATATATTTTACAACATTAAATAATGTTGAGAAATCTAGCCGGATTTCAACATCGAGCGCCAAGATTTTAAGAAAAGTTACTTGAAAAGTCTGCCCTCCTCACCCGGCCTTATCCCACGACGGGCACCGTGTCAGATATTGAAACATACATTTCGCGAAGATAATATTATATGGGGAAATATATGCATCATATATTAACGGGCACCAAGATATACCCCCATATATAAACCACGTATTGCGTAAGATAATTTGCAATATATTGAGCAAGATACAATTATATTGGCAATGCATGAAACATACATGGAGTCATATATTGACACATATTTTCCATATATTTTCCTTTTTGCAAGGGCGATGCGTAGTTCACTAAGTTTGCGCCTCTCGCATGTCTAAACGAGACGCAGGACAATCATTCCCGACGGCTCTATTTGCTAAGGCACTTTTATACTTTAACTTAATCCCACTGACTTTAGTAAAAAGTTTGAAGCTTTGAGCCTGCACAGAATTAACTTTTGTCCCGAAGTTTTTACTTCCCTAAAATCCACATGTGCACTGTAACGAGTTTGGCACTACAGGAGACAAACGGGAAGTCACAGCCTCAATCTGAAGACTGCAATGGATTCCGGATGAAAAAACACATCTAGCCACCAAGTTTGAAGGATGTGAGTCCAATGGCTAGCATCTAATTGGTACCCAAATTTCAAAAAGGGGGTCGCGTATTTTTCTTGTATGTAAACTCCGTACCCGATTTGCCACGTATCATCTGTGCGTCAAACTTTCGAATGTGGATAAAAACAATGCTTTGGTGGTCCTTTAGTCAGCTGTGTATGCGCGTTCTACTGTTCCAACTCATACGGCTGCAATCCAGGTATTTGCTTCAAAATGTAAACTCCGTAGGCGTCAATTTATGTAAACTCCGTAGACATTTCCCCTATGATTTCAGTGGAGAAAAATTTTTTTCTCGAAAAGTGTGACGCTTGATATCGTTTCGCAATCTGCATGCCGAAACAAGAAAAACAAGCCCAATATGAATGAAATCGGACAACTTTTATTTTTTCACGGTTCTAACTGCGAAATTGTAACATTTCTGTAAAATGACCCATATGGCGAAATTTTTTTCGATTTGGTAGAAGGGAATGATAAAGAATATGTGAGATCGTATTTGTTGAAAATTTTGAAGTATTTCAATCGTTGCACTGTCAGAAAATTCCGAAGAAAAATGGAAAAATCATGGAGTTTTTCCGAAACTTCTGCATGGAGCTCTCCATAAATGCAAATTCTGGGCTTTCTCCGAAAAATTTCGGAATTTTGAACAAAAATGCATGCTTCACTATAACAAAAACACGAAAAAAGGTTTGCAACGAGTTAAAAATTGAGGGAAAGGTGAACCCTACTGCTTGAGCTCAGTTTTCATAATATAAAGGGAAAGCTACAGGATATAAGTCGAGTGAGCTCGAATGAGATTGTCCCTTCTTTGACCATTTCAGACCAAAAAAAATGCTTCAGCGAAGTCCTCTTTAATATATGTGCAAAAAACTTGCATTTTACCTTCCATCTGGACCCAAGGAATGCTCCGAAGAACATCTGTATAAGCCCTGATAAAATCCCTAAAAAAAAAAAGGGAAAATGAATGGAGTCTCCATGTACGTGATTATAGGTTTTTCTCCATAAAATTTCGGAGCTAATTTCTAACAGTGTGTAGTCTGATTGTTGGGTGCCGGTTTAAAATTGGGGGTTAAAAACGTATTACTTTGGTGTTGTCATTGATAAGGAAGGTCGGAAATGAGTACTTACTAGGATGATTGGTAAATCCTGCGATTAACCATCACTTGCATAAAGAACAAATCACCTAATTTTAGTCTCGAGTTGATGTTGATACAAGTTAGAAAATGGGAAATTACCTGCTTCACTTGAACTGCTTGGCATGCTCCTTCCCCCGGGAAAAGCCTTCCCCTGCACTACCCCAGAAGTAGAAGATAGCTACCAGCTGAAAACTGAGCAAAACCATTTAATTAGAGAAGCGGCCCCTCTTTTGCTCCAGAAATAGATTAATTTAAAACTCATACCATTTGAATTTTTTGCGCGTAAGATTATCCGAACCACAATCACAAGCCACTTGGGCAAACCCTTGATCATCGGTTACTTTTTGACTTTTCCGCTTTCCGAAAATGTTACCAACGTATATCGGATAAATCGTCACAGACAGCATAATTTTTCGACACCATAAAGTCAAAACGCCTCAGCGATATTACTAAAGGCTTTAGAAAACAGAAACATTTTCAACTTTTCCTTTTGTTCTGAAAACTTTCTTATCTTGAACGAGAACTCGCTTTTTTCGAAATTTTAGGAATCTAATTTACTGGTAGGGTTTGGGAATTGAAGCAAGCGAGGGCTTGATTTTTCCATGCTGTTTCCCGAAAATCAACAGTGTTTTTTACTTTTGACGCAGGTGACAACAGGCGATTTTGGGGAAAACTTATTCAAATTTTATTGATTCTTTAACGCTATCTATTTCAATGTAAGTGAAAGTTGTTTTTAGTTTCCAGTCATTCAAACTCTAATAATTTGTTTGACCAACGGACTAAGTGGCCTGTGTTTTATTGCAGAGAATGGGAATATCAGCAGAACAGCATCGTTTGGAACTGGCCTTCACACCCGGGGGGCAAAA
>NW_023144629.1:12364865-12386477 GCF_012932325.1 Thrips palmi | reverse complement strand
GTTTGCACCCACAACTATTTTCGACGGAAAAATACTCACTACAGGTTCCTCCTCTGACCCCTCGAAGAGGGCCCCGCTCACGTCAAGATCAATTGATACGTCCTCTTCACTCATGGTAAACTCAACAGCAGCAGCACACACTCGACGAAGGACGACCAACGAATGACGGAATGACGCTTCGAGAAGCTTCTCGGCGGCGCACGGCAGAGAAGGGGAGGGGGATGCACAGGGCGGAGAACGGAAGGGATGCGCGCGCCACTTCCTCGCGCACAAAAGTTTGAATGCGATTTAATGTTTTTGACTTAGAATGAGTTGCGCTGCGGTACAAGGGGGTTCCCCCGGCACGGCAAGGTCACCGTCATCATGGAGGGAGCCTCACGCGACCGCCGGCAGCATGATGACGCACTTGTTGGCGGCAAAGCTCGTCCCCGAACGGCGACGTAGTTCTGTCGTCGACCGCTAGATGACGCGCTGCGCGCCGCCAGCGCGGCCCGGCCCGGCGCGGTTCCCCCCACTCCCGGCGGCGGCGCGAACATTCAAACGCGGCGCGGAACGGTGCGGCCGCGTACAGCGCGTTCCCGGACGGTCCCACGGCACAGAGCGTTCCCGGACTCGTCGCGGCGGACAAGACCAGACCTGCTTAGGTTGACTTAGGTTAGGCCCGCCCAAGATGGCGGCTTAGGTTGAGTTAGGCCCGCCCAAGATGGCGGCTAGGTTGGGTTAGGCCCGCCCAAGATGGCGGCTCAGGGGAAGGGGGAGGGGGATGTCTGAATGGGGGACCAAAATGGCGCATGTCTGAATGGGGTACCTTTACTACTGATGACTCCAGCTCCTCACTCAAGGGTTCAACTTCCTTAAACAGAATGGTAAATATGGATTGTCATTGAGAAGAGAATTTCATGTTGTATGTACACATTGCCAAAAGGAATAGAAAAGACTTTACCATTTTCATTTGTCTTATTTCTTCGATCAATCTTTGCTTTTGAACATCATACTCCTTCAGCTCAAGAATCAAGCGCTAATTTTCCTTTAGAAGACAAGACAACATTATTGGAGAATATGCTTGGATGTTCATGAAATTACAGTTATAAATATACATTGGCGGTTACCTCTTTAAGTCTTAAAAGGGGGCACACCAGTGAAAATGTAGAGGTTTTGAAAAACGATCATTCTGAGAAAAGTTACCTACGTATTCGATTGATATTTTATTCTTGGCTCAAAATTATATCAAAGAAAAGAAAAATCAGTATGGGAGGGTGGGGTAGCGATGGCAAGACGGAGCGCCAGTGCACTTCATTTTTCTGCGACCTCGTCTCACTCCTGCCACGATTCCGCCTCTCTGGATTGAGCCTCGAGCACGGGGTTTGAAAATTTCTCAACAGGACACATGTGGCTATGGTCTGAACCACGGGCATGCAAAAAGAATGATTTTGAATATGTTTTTTCAAAAGGCAAAAATAGAAACAAATTTTTTAACCAAATTTTTTGCGCTTTCATGGCTGCAGCTCACGTCCTATTTATGGGATGATCATTTCCGAGGTTCAGACCATAGACGCAAGTTTAACGAACATTTTGCTGCAAACCGCATTAATTTATCTCAATTTTTGCTCCCGTGAGAGTGGCACAAAGGTACAAAAAAGGTGTTTTGAGAAAAAGCCCTTTTAGTAGAAACATAGATTTGACGTGTTTTTTTGGATTATAAATGCGCCATTTGAAGTATTTAAGTTCGTTTTGCGCCAAAATGACCCTCTTTTTAACTGCGTTTGGGTGGTTCAAGGGTTTTGTAATTAAACTTTAAGTGAAAAACCTGAACGTTCACAATTGGTCTAAAATATCCAAAAATAATAACCTTTTTAGCAACTTCAAAATTGTGCACAAGCCAAAGTAATTGGAATTTTGGGGTGGGGTTTGCGGCATTCGACTCGGAATGAATAGCATAAAAATAAGATAAAATAAAAAAGAAGGCAAAAATTTGACGATTTTCACTGGTGTGCCCCCTTAAAGAAAGCGGCATCAGTTGAGATGGCAGAGATCAGCTCGCAGGAGGACCAGGGTTTGATTTCACCCCAGAGATTGGCAGCATAAGTGAAAAGAGCAATATTGATGGTAAAAACTTCCCGACTTTGGTACTATAGTGTTATGCTGATAATCCCATTCTCTGCAATAAAACACAGTCAAATTAGTCCAACACTCCAAATAATTATAGGGGTTTTCATAACTGGAAACTATAAACAACATTAACTTACATTGCAATAGAAAGCGGTAAAGAAAGCAGCGACAGTTGTTATAGCAGAGATGAGCTTGTAGTTACATTCAGGACCAGGGTTTGATTCCACCCCAGAGATAAGCAGCAGAAGTAAGCACAGCAGTATTGATGGTAAAAGATTCCCCATTTTGGTACCATGTTGACTTCCTTGATGATTGGTTGTGCTATTGGGAAGTTTGTTGTGCCCTCCGGCATGAAGACCAATTCTCAAACGATGCTGTTCTACTGCAATTCCCATTCTCTGCAAGACCAATTAGTCCATTACTCCAAATAATTATAAGAGTTTGAATGACTGGAAACTAAAAACAACATTCACTCAGGGTAATGTGCCCAGTGATGGCCACTTTAGACTTTGCGCTCACTTCTCATCCACGCGGGAGAAGTTAAACTGTAGAGCTTTTGGGGTTTTGTACCCTCACCTATTAGCATCACAACACCGCAAAACTTTCGTCTCGTTTCTGTCGTGGGCGGCCGCACAGGCTCAGCGCAACGAATGCTGCTTTGACATGTTTTGTTCATTTTGTAGAGCTATCAAATCAGAAATCACAGCGTGTCTTTCTCAGACTTGAATTTTTTCTTTATTTCCACCTGATTACTGTGAAAAACGGAAGCACAGAACTACTCCTCTCTCAAAACCTAAAGTAGCTATCACCGAGCAGGACACAGGCCATCACTAAGCAAAGGGTGGCCATCACTGGGCAAACTGGACTGATATTTTGGTTACGCTTTTCGCAAAGGCAGAGTTAAATTTTGCTCCTTTTCAAACTGGAGAACCTTGGGGTCCGGCCCACTCACCCAGACGTTATTCATCCAAAACCCAACTGACCCAAAGTCAATACACCCACGGTCAATTCGCCCTCTAAAATTCACCCGAGGTCCATTAACCCTTTCTCGATCACACCCACGCCAAAATAATTCGCCCAAGCCCAATGTGAGAGCGAGGAAAAGAGTACTGCTTAAAGAGAGGGGTATTGTCAAAAGCCACCGCGATCGGTGATGTCGCGGTGCGGGGGGTATTTCCTCAAGACAACAATCAAACCATCTTGCCCGCGAAATTACTTCTCACACTTTTCGGCAATGCAGTGCAAGCAGCGAGCGACACCATGGCGACACGTAAAAAAGAATTTGTTGTGACAGCAAAAAAGTATGTTGATTTTGGGATAGCTAAAACAGTTGTTAGGCGTACTATCTATTTGTGGTCAGAACAAACATTTCGTAACGAAAGAAATCGTCAGGAGCTCTAAATATCATATTATAAATGACTGTTTGTACGCCTGACGAATTATTTGTCGTGAGATAATCATTCTCTTATATGTTTGAAACAAAACCTGCAAACTATTGTTTGAAATGGATGTCGGTTGCGAGAACCAGAAGATAAAGAAGCGGCGAATGCAGAAACGGCCGAAATGGAGATCGGTCTTCGTTCGAGCGACCTAAAGGAGATCGGTCTTTGTTAAGGACACATCGAGAAATAAAAATAATTATTCTGGGTGAACAGCTTTCTGGGTCAATGACACGTGGGTCAATTACACCCGGGTGAAACACTTGGGGGTGAATAGCGTATGGGTGAAAATGCTTAGGGTCAGTCGCACCTGGGTGAGTCGGCCTAGAACCGAGAACCTTTACTCTATCCTTCTATTATGCTCCTGAAAATAGCCCAAACGGTACGACGATTGAGAAACTTCGTAAGCGGGCAAAAGGCGCATTTGTGCGCTAGAAGTGGCCATCACCGGGCACGTTACCCTACATTGAAATAGAAAGCGTTAAAGGAAGTGACAACAGTTGTTGTAATGGCAGAGATCAGCTTGCAGTTGTATTGAGGACCAGGGTTTGATTCCACTCCAGAGATTAGCAGCAGAAGTAGGCAGAGCAACATTGATGATAAAAACTTCCCAGTTTTGGTACCATAGTCCTTTCCATAATGATTGGTTGCACGACTACGAATTTTATTTTGCCCGCCGGTGTGAAGGCCAGTTCTCAAACGATGCTGCTCTGCTGATATTCCCATTCTCTGCAATAAAACACAGGCCACTTAGTCCGTTGGTCAAACAAATTATTAGAGTTTGAATGACTGGAAACTAAAAACAACAGCGTTAAAGAATCAATCAAATTGAATAAGATTTCCCAAATCGCCTGTTGTTCACCTGCGTCAAAATGTACAAAACACTGTTGCCACTTTCACGGAAACAGCATGGAAACAGATCAAGCCCTCGCTTGACTTCAATTGCCAACCTACCAGTAGATTAGATTCCTATAATTTCGAAAAAGCGAGTTCTTCGTTCAAGATAAGAAAGTTTTCAGAACAAAAGGAAAAGTTGAAAATGTTTCTGTTTTCTAAAGCCTTTAGTAATATCGCTGAGGCGTTTTGACTTTATGGTGTCGAAAAATTATGCTGTCTGTGACGATTTATCCGATATACGTTGGTAACACTTTTGGAAAGCGGCAAAAGTCAAAAAGTAACCGATGATCGACGGTGGCTTGTGATTGTGGTTTCTGATTAGCTTACGTGCAAAACTTCAACATGGTATGAGCTTTTATTAATCTATTTCTGGAGCAAAAGAGGGGCCGCTTCTCTAATCAAATGGTTTTGCTCAGTTTTCAGCTGGTAGCTCATCTGCTTCTGGGGGTGCAGGGGAAGGCTGTTCTGGGGGAAGCAGCATGCCCAGCACTTCAAGTGAAGCAGGTAAGTTCCATTTTTCTAACCTTGTATCAACATCAACTCGAGACTTAAAATTGGGTGATTGGTTCTTTATGCAAGTGATGGTTAATCGCAGGATTTACCAATCATCCTAGTAAGTACTCATTTCCGACCTTCCTTATCAATGTACAACACACCAACGTAATACGTTTTATAACCCCAATTTCAAACCGGCACCCAACAATCAGACTACACACTGTTAAAAAATAACTCCGAAATTTTATGGAGAAAAACCCTATAATCACGTACATGGAGACTCCATTCATTTTCCATTTTTTTTTTTTAGGGATTTTATCAGGGCTTATACAGATGTTCTTCGGAGCATTCCTTGGGTCCAGATGGAAGGTAAAATGCAAGTCTTTTGTCACATATATTAAAGAGGACTTCGCTGAAGCATTTTTTGGTCTGAAATGGTCAAAGAAGGGACAATCTCATTCGAGCTCACTTGACTTATATCCTGTAGCTTTCCCTTTATACTATGAAAACTGAGCTCAAGCAGTAGGGTTCACCTTTCCCTCAAATTTTAACTCGTTGCAAACCTTTTTTCGTGTTTTTGTTATAGTGAAGCATGCATTTTTGTTCAAAATTCCGAAATTTTTCGGAGAAAGCCCAGAATTTGCATTTATGGAGAGCTCCATGCAGAAGTTTCGGAAAAACTCCATGATTTTTCAATTTTTCTTCGGAATTTTCTGACAGTGCAACGATTGAAATACTTCAAAATTTTCAACAAATACGATCTCACATATTCTTTATCATTCCCTTCTACCAAATCGAAAAAAATTTCGCCATATAACATCAGGCCCACGGAACCTCCACTTCACCGTAACCTATAAAACCTTCATAT
This sequence comes from Thrips palmi, assembly GCF_012932325.1. NCBI lineage: Eukaryota > Metazoa > Arthropoda > Insecta > Thysanoptera > Thripidae > Thrips > Thrips palmi. Next base: position 12,380,669 of record NW_023144629.1, on the reverse strand, counting down.
ACATCCACTCTCACTAAACACATCAACTTTCTCTTTTCAACTTTTAAAACCAAATTTTTCTCCAACTTTTACAGATGGATCAAGAATTCAGAGTCAGTTTCGGCAACTTACAAAAAGGACAACTCTACACTGGTAGAACTAAAGCGTACACTGGTAAAACTAAAGCGTAACTCTATGCTTGAGTCAAGCATAAAGTTACGCTTGAAGACGTTACGCTTCAAATCAAGCATAGACCAGAAATTGCCCCATGCATTTAGATAGGGGGAATCTTGGCGGATGAGCCTGTTACGCTTGATTTCAAGCGATTTCGAGCGTAACCTGATTACGCTTGAAAACATTGGGTAATACTACGCTTTAGTTTTACCAGTGTACTTCAACGCCTTTCTTTAAGCGTAGTTCTCCATTTCGCTTTTCTCCCGCCTGTCTAAATGCATGGGGGAATTTCTTCTCTACGCTTGACTTCAAGCGTAAAGTCTTCAAGCGTAGTTGTATGCTTGAATGAAGCATACAACTCCGCTTCAGTTTTACCAGTGTATGAGATAATAAAAGCAGGAAGAGTGGAAAACAAATTCTACGGGAAAACAACGTCGGGATTGAAAGTCCATCTCCTCGACGAGTCATTGGTTATAACAACATTCTTCCCCAAAAAGTTACGAGATGACACTACAGATGCTGATATCGAACGCATCAACACAGCTGGGAAAACCGATAAGAAAGATGCTGTGTGCTACTATGGCACAATACTCAACGATGAGAAAAGAACGTTCGTCGGAAAGATTCATCCTTATGGTCGAGGTAACTTACCCGCCCACAGTATAAATGAATTGCAATAATTCATACCAGTTACTAACGATATATTCCTCTATTTTTCAGGTATTGATAAGAAAACACTGGACCAAATTGCTTTTTTTCAGCCAAGTACAACAAGACTGATGAATCATCTCCCTCCAAAAAAAGAAAAACCACTGAAGATGAGTAATACTTTTTTAACTGATGAAGTCAACTTATTTTGTTTGTTCCCAATTTCCATGATGTTCCATGTATTTTTTATGTGTCAGGTGTGTCATGCTATTCACCTCTTTTTGCTATTGTGTCGGTGAATATTTAGAGGCACGTCTTTAGACATTTAACATTTAAAGCAAAAATCCTTCACATTTTAAATCTTTATATTTTATCAACATAGATCAATAATTTCACAACTATCATGTATTGTGTCCAATTCTTTGCTAATACACATTAGCACTTTATCATGGTACACAGAGCACACTTTTCACATATTATCCACAAACATACTTTTTAATATACAACATTTCCACTGATTTCCATCACTCTTTTACATTCTGTAACTCTTGACTAAACAGGGAGAATATACACAAAGAGGAAAGAGATGGGACATTCTTTGGCACATTAGTTATTCTCAATTTGTACTTATCAAATCTCGACGGTTACAAAGGATACTTGTACAGATCAAGACCACTCATATCAATAAAATACACAGACTCATCACTCAAATCGTTTCAGATATAAAGAGCAACTCGGCATTGTGGTAGAACAAAATTGCCAAGAACTCGTAAAGCAAAGAAATCGAGACAATGGATAACGCTCTTGTCAGCTTTGGACAATTCAAAAGGTATTGCCTACCTTAAGGAAGGAGCCTGTGTGCGATAGGTAAAATTTAGGGACGAGGTTTGGGGAGGGGGGCTAAATTCAAAACAACGTTACAGAAAATTGAGGGGTTGTTAGAAAGTTTGAAGAGGATTCACTTTATTCTACATTTGTTTGGACTCATATACACTGTTAGAAATTAGCTCCGAAATTTTATGGAGAAAAACACTATAATCACGTACATGGAGACTCCATTCATTTTCCACTTTTTTCGGAGGGATTTTATCAGGGCTTATACAGATGTTCTTCGGAGCATTCCTTGGGTCCAGATGGGAGGTAAAATGCAAGTCTTTTGTACATATATTAAAGAGGACTTCGCTGAAGCATTTTTTGGTCTGAAATGGTCAAAGAAGGAACAATCTCATTCGAGCTCACTTGACTTATATCCTGTAGCTTTCCCTTTATATTATGAAAACTGAGCTCAAGCAGTAGGGTTCACCTTTCCCTCAAATTTTAACTCGTTGCAAACCTTTTTTTCGTGTTTTTGTTATAGTGAAGCATGCATTTTTGTTCAAAATTCCGAAATTTTTCGGAGAAAGCTCAGAATTTGCATTTATGGAGAGCTCCATGCAGAAGTTTCGGAAAAACTCCATGATTTTCCCATTTTTCTTCGGAATTTTCTGACAGTGATAGCGAGAATTTAGAATTAGATAGCTTTCAGCGAGCGAAGCGAGCCAAAAGCTATAAATGCTTAACTGTCTGAAACGTTGTTTCCGTGTCCTACAATGGGGAAGACTTTTTCGTCAAGAAGGGCTGGCACACTTGCTTCTCCCCACTTGCCACGGAGCCGAAATTTAGAAGAGGCTTCCGGTTGCGAGCGAAGCGAGCTAAAAGCTATGGCCTTGTTGAGCGGGAAATGTTATAACTTGGGGTCTTAGTCCTAGGATTCCAGGCGATTTTAAACATTACCAGGTACATATTTTTTGTTGGCCCGACAAACAAATGGTTGAAAATACGTTGCACACAAATTTTCTTCCCGGCCTAAGATGGTTAAGGATCTAAGAAGGCATTACATACATCAGTCATAAAGTACCTCAATCCGTTTTATTTGCCAGCGGAGAGAACCCACAAGCAAAGTTACCTCCAGCGAGCGAAGCGAGCTAGAAGCCAATGCCTAAGTGTGTCCAACATGTGAGTTGTTCGGGCCCTGGCCCGGGGGCTAAGGGACGATTCCAGAGTATCGGCTATTTCTTGGGCCAATCGGACCCAGTAAGGGCAGTCAAAAAATGGAGGGGATTTCCCCCCTCCTAATGACGCGCCTGTCCACGAGAAACTATACCATATTATATAAACAAAACACAAAACGCCCTTTACAAACCACTCCAAAATTCATATACTTCTTCTTTCCTTTTAAGTCTGTTCAACAACTCCACCTCTCTTACATAACCAAGCCACTCCTACAAGTTATATGAAGATTATAATTAAACAAAAAATGATCAAAGCAGCACAACATGTCATGTTTGCAACAACAAACCAACAGGACTGATAAGGTTCTATTAGGAACCTTATACTCAAGGATATGTTCCAAAAGGACTTGACATACAATCATGTTTTCCCTACACTGTCAGAAAATTCCCCGAAACTTCTGCATGGAGCTCTCCATAAATGCAAATTCTGGGCTTTCTCCGAAAAATTTCGAAATTTTGAACAAAAATGCATGCTTCACTATAACAAAAACACGAAAAAAAGGTTTGCAACGAGTAAAAATTTGAGGGAAAGGTGAACTCTACTGCTTGAGCTCAGTTTTCATAATATAAAGGGAAAGCTACAGGATATAAGTCAAGTGAGCTCGAATGAGATTGTCCCTTCTTTGACCATTTCAGACCAAAAAATGCTTCAGCGAAGTCCTCTTTAATATATGTGACAAAAGACTTGCATTTTACCTTCCATTTGGACCCAAGGAATGCTCCGAAGAACATCTGTATAAGCCCTGATAAAATCCCTCCGAAAAAAATGGAAAATGAATGGAGTCTCCATGTACGTGATTGTAGGGTTTTTTTCCATAAAAATTTTGGAGCTAATTTTTAACAGTGAATGAGATTGTCCCTTCTTTGACCATTTCAGACCAAAAAATGCTTCAGCGAAGTCCTCTTTAATATATGTGACAAAAGACTTGCATTTTACCTTCCATTTGGACCCAAAGAATGCTCCGAAGAACATCTGTATAAGCCCTGATAAAATCCCTCCGAAAAAAATGGAAAATGAATGGAGTCTCCATGTACGTGATTGTAGGGTTTTTCTCCATAAAATTTCGGAGCTAATTTCTAACAGTGAATGAGATTGTCCCTTCTTCGACCATTTCAGACCAAAAAATGCTTCAGCGAGGTCCTCTTTAATATATGTGACAAAAGACTTGCATTTTACCTTCCATTTGGACCCAAGGAATGCTCCGAAGAACATCTGTATAAGCCCTGATAAAATCCCTCCGAAAAAAAATGGAAAATGTATGGAGTCTCCATGTACGTGATAATATATAAACGTTTTATAAGTGATTTTTGGCTAAAATGACAAAATGGATTGAGGTAGAGGGCTGAATTTTGGTGTGTGTCGAGCCAAGGACATACCTAATGACCCTGCAGAATCTCAGCCAGATCGGCCAAGCCGTTCAGGAGTAGTGCGCACACACACGCACACAGACAGACAGACAAAACTTTTCAACCCCACTGGAGTAACGGGCTTCGCTATCGCTCAGCCAGTAAGCTATGATTACATATTCCAGTCTATATTGTTTGATTCACTGGTTTAAAATGAAACAATGACAAAAGGCTTCTCAAATATAACTAATAAATTTGTGAATTCATTAGTTTGAAGAAAAAGATGTATCGAATAGTGAGTCAAGCAGACGAGTAGCTAATTAAGCGATTGAATGCTGGCAATGGAATGTTATACTCGGCTGAAGGAATCGCATTGGTGTGGCATCAGGGTATTGGTGACGACAAAGGGTGATCCATGAAGACAAACCCAGACCCATTCTTTACCCATTATTGATCAATTTGATTTTAATATTTTTCAATCGAATCTCATATTGATTCTTGGAGTTTTTGGAGTGCTGATTAAGAAAACCACTCCCATTTCTACTCCAGACCTATATTTCCATCTCAAATGGGGTCATTTCGTACCAAAATTTTCAGGTCAAGTTTTATATTGTTTCCTGCAGTGTTTGATGAGCTGAACTCAACAGTAAGTTCCAAATTTTTTTAGACTCACGCTTTACCAAATTTGGACCTTAATTTTTGAATTGAGTTTGATGTTGATCCCAACCGTTTTTTATGTGCTGATAACGAAAATCATCTCCATTTCGACTCTAGACTTATATTTCCATCCCAAATAAGGTCATTTTGGACCAAAATTTTCAAATCGAATTTTATATTGTTTCCTGCAGTCTTTGGTGTGCTGAACTCAAAAATGACTTCCAAAATTTTCCCAGACTCACGCATAACCGAATTTTGACCAATTTTGGACCAAAATATTTGAATTGAGTTAGACGTTGATCCCAACAGTTTCTTGTGTGCTGATAACGAAAATCACTTCCATTTGTACCCGAAACCTACATTTCACTCAATATGAGCCCACAAACTGCACATTCTATTGCAAGTACATGCAAGTACTCTCAGTATTTTTTTAATGTATATGGTGCCCTCAGTTAACGTGTGGTTTCTCCAATCATTTTTACATATGCATGACAACATTCCTCATGTATATGAACTACGAAGGCTAAATAAATAATAATAAATAATAATAATAATAATTTCGTCTACCTTTAGAAAAGTCCGAAGTGCCCTAACTCGCATCGCTCAGCCACACTACGCGCCCACACTAAACGGCGCGTACCCCTAGTACTAAGTGTGTACCGTCAACGGGGGTAACTTGGGACACTTTTTCACGTTTTTTGAACGCCAGAGGCAAGATTCTCAACCCAGACCATTGGATCCTAATTATGTTAAAGTTTGACCCTTTCCCCATCATTTCTTACTTGTCTGGTGCATTTGCCTCGATTACATCGTTTCCAAGCGGTCTCGAAAGAGTGTCCCAAGTTACCCCATGACCGGGGGTAACTTCTGACAGTAGGTAACTAGCTACATTCCCATGCATCTATTGATGTTAATGGATGTAATAAATTTAAGTCACAACATGTAGACCAAGAATTCAGGCCTAGGAACTCTTGTAGGACCGATACTGGACTATATCTAGGGTTCTACGTGGAACTCTTTTTTCTACTGGTATTTTCGAGGCATTTTCTGAAAATTTCAAAATATGGATTACCAGAAGACAAATCGGCAGAGCAAGGCATCCCTTTCCATCATCAGCGTAAAATCCGAAGTTTATGTTATGTCTGGGACCGGGTCAGTCAACTCCTTGGAGGCTTGAACTGCTGGAAACATGAGGAAAAGACTGTCCCAAGTTACCCCGTAAAATTTCGATTTTTGATAAAATGCAGGGTGGACCGAAGATGGGCAAACTATAATCAACGCCCTTTTGCGAACGTTATTGTCTGTGTATGATCTAACAGCCCAGAGAGACTAATCGGCCAAATCTGCATTTCACTCCTCGCACTACGGTCAACTTGTTAAGGTTTGACATATTTTGTCAAAAACCCTATTATGTAGTTTCCCGTTTCTCAAATACTAATTGTGATGTTATGCGCCTTTTCTACCTTTCGGCGCGTGCCCTGAGGCCTCTGAAACGAAACCCTGCCGCGGGTTTGACGCTAGGAACCACCGTCGCTGAATGGCAGCACCAACAAGCTGTACAGGGCAGACTGTCCCAAGTTACCCCCGGTGTCCCAAGTTGCCCCCGTTCACGGAATATTAAATAGACCGCTTAAGGACGGCCCCACGCACATCAACGATTTCCGGTTAGCCTTTGGCGCCATGTCCGAAAAGGGCGCGTCGGTCAGTTAGGCAGTCGGTCCAACCAACCCGCGCGGTCAGTTTTCCACTCGGACGGTTGAGGTGCGCCCCCTTTGCCTAAAGGAGACCGGTTACAACAAGCCAGTGCAGCTCCCAGTCAAAGAGGATGTGGTGAAAATGTCCAAGTACTTAGAAGAGACTGAAGATACTGGATCAATCATCCAAAAATCAAACTAATGCAGATTAATATAACCGCATGGTGATGATCACTTTGACAGTAATGATTGTTTTTAATAGGCAGCGTCCTGGCAACGCTCACCAGCTGACGATTGAAAACTTTCATCAAGGCGTCTCCTATACCAACCAATACCGGGTATGAATATCCGTGTGGGTATTACCCACACGGATATTCATTATTCACTTCATGATGAAGAGAAGGAATTGATAGAAATAACCAAAAGAATTGAAAACCGAGGGAAACATGCGATAGGTTCCCATTCTGCTGACGCCAAAGATGCAGACGTCTTTGTCTCTACTGGTAAAGATCCGTAACCAGTGTGGTGTTCCTAAAGATATCAAATTTCTGTCTGCCGGAGTCGGCACCACCAAATTCATTCGTGGCTCGGACGCAGTGAGGTATTGCCTGTAGGAGGCCGGGTCCATCAATCGGGAGCGCAACACTTCCACATACTTGAGAAAAGTGGCTGCTACTCTGGGCAAGGTTGTTGGGCTGACAGTGAAACAGGTGAATGAATTGAGTATTCTAGTCGTCGCCGATTGAAAAACAAGAAGAACAAAGCCGGAACTGGCGCCGGCCACATAACCTACCAGACATCTATGAGTGGACTAGTTACTGAGTTTTCAGTGGCATATCTCCGTCAAAAGCACTTTCGTTTGTTTCAAACACTTTTTTGACTCCGGTCAGGTTCCGGGAAAGCCGACCTCCGGCAGACCCTCAACTAACGGAGCAGCGCTACTCAGCAGACGTCGCTAGCAGAGTTGCAATTTCTTTAGCTGTGGTGCCAAAAAACGCCCACTAAGAAATTTAGCTCTGGACTGACTTTTATTTTTTAGCGTGTGCATACGATCCCACTCATCCCATCCCATCCATCCATTCAGCGCGCTCGGAGGGGACTGCATGGTCGGGTGATTCCGTGCGTAGGGGGTCATTTCAGGTCACACTGCAAAGCCAGTGGTAAGTTTGCTTGCCACAAATTTGGCAAGCCGTTTTGAATGCCAAAATTTGGCAAGCTTTGGTCGGCACTCTTCATAAGCTTGCCAAATTTTGGCAAGCTGGGGAGTAATTCCGGGCGAAGCTTGCCAAATTTTGGCAAGCTGGGGAGTATTTCCGGGCCAAGCTTGCCAATTTTTGGCATTCAAAACGGCTTGCCAATTCCGTGGCAAGTAAACTTACCACTGGGATTGCAGTGCACCGGGGCCTTGCGCCTGAACTGAGGTTGATTTGATAGCTTGGGCAATTCAAATTTGTTTTGCTAAACGAAGACCATGTCCTCATGTGGATAAGTCGATCTCACTTTTGTTTATCTGGGTTTCGTAAGCTGCTTAAGTGTCGTTTTGTAAGTTCCGTCATGGTCACCAACACCTATAAGACAACATTGCCATGCTGTAGTATATGACTCAGCCACATCAAAAGAAAACTGGCTATTTCACTCTCTCCCCTGACTTATTCTTCACAAAATTACGGAGGGTGACCTTTGTATCATCACTTGTTGAACCCGAAACAGCCTTTGGGAAAATGTCCACCGTGTGACCATGTGACCTATGCTGTTTTTACAAATGACGGTCTACTGGGGTTCCTTTTCATTTTAGAAACTCGCGACCACTTGGGATCGAAAGAACATAAAAAGCACTTCCAGAAGCCCGTGCCCACGGGACCTAGGGCGGTCAAACGACGCTTCCAGGCCGTCAGAAGAGTTCAAAACGGTAAGGGTGTAAAAATGGATGTAAATTCCGTTTCGGGCCGTAGCTCCTCCATCTGAGGGAGAAAGTTCCCACAACCTTCGCTGAAAATGCCATTTTGGATGCTGAAAATGACACCGTCAACAGTTTTTACCTATCTTGTAACCCAGCGGTTCAGGAGACTAAAAACTTCGCTTTGTAAATTCCGTAATCTGTAAATTCCGTCATTATTTCTGCAAATTCCGCCGTATTTCATAGGGAGTGAAAATAAAAGTCAACTTGTAGCGCTGCCACGCTCAGAGGGGTACTGTGGGGTACTATGTATGCCATCTACACCAAATTTAGCCCCTAAAGTTGAACTTTAAAAAAGAACATTTGGTACATCCAAAATGACCCCCTACGCACGGAATCACCCGGTCGTGGTTCGTCGCCGTCTGGTCGGTCGCCGTCTCCTGCGCCGCCACGCCGCCTCGTCAGTCCTCACTCCTCACAGCCACCCCCTCCCTCCTTGCCCCCTCTCTGCCCGGCTTCCCCGGCCGGTCCACGGCAAGACCGCTTTGCTAAGCTTGCCTTGGCGTAACTTTTTGATCCGCCAATGAATTGTTCGTTGTACCAACAAATTTTGTTCTTCGATCGGCGACGACTAGAATGCTCTATTGGCTGCTTTTTTGATGAGCAATGGGTGTTTTCATTTTTGAAACATATATTTCTAAGTTTTTGTAATCTTCAGTCCATTGATGTCTAAGTTTACTGTTTTTTTCTTTTCTTTTAGTGTCATTGAACTTCTTTGTTCAATACAGTTGTCAATCAAGTAGCTATTGTCCTTGTAACACCCTCTAATTTACATTCAAGTGTTCCATTTTTGCCAGTTTGATGTGTGTTTCCATTTCTGGATCATTTATTTTGTAAGTTTAGTGTTCAATACAGTTGTCTGAAACCTCTGTGTGTCTTTTCTTTGGAAACCACAAGCCAGGGGAGCGATTCTCACGTTTCGGGGTAGTTTCGTTTCTTCTGAATCCTGTGCCCAAACGAGCGCAGATATCGACATAGGGTTTGTTTCTGATGTTAAGGGGGCAATACACTGAAAATGGCCAAAAACTGACTTGTGCGATTGCTTCCATACGCGTTGTTGAGCGTTGTTCAATATTTTCATGGGTCAAGACCTTACACAAAGAAGCATTTTAAGCCCAGAATGGCGTCGATCGGACGTCAGGGAGCGGAGCAGCGCCCAATCAAATATTCGTCAAAAGTCGAACTGGCGGGCGTCCCTCAGTCCGCAAAAATGAAGATATCTCGACCCCGTTTGCGCCAAAATAGGCCAAGGTAGGTACGCCAGGCGCGGATTGGAGGGACAGGCAGCGAGACACCGCGAAGCCTGTTACGACAAGACGCGGTCTGGCGTACACCTACCTTGTTGTTAATCTGAGATAAACTCCCTCTGTAGGATGTTTAGGAGACATCAGGTGTAAAATTTGGATACTATTCGTTCAGTAGTTGCTGAGAAACGTGAGTGACTACATACAGAGAGACGGACAGACAGACTCCCGACCAGTCACTTTTTGGAGCGCCCAAACACGGCAAGGGCTTCTCTATCGCTCAGCCAATGATCTTCAAATCCACAAACATACTGGAAACAAGTTGGGATATAAGGATGCCATGATCTTTGCAGTTTCAATAGGATATTGAGTTACGCGCAGGTCAACAAGTAACACGACGCTCTGCATTTGCGAAGAAGATGACAAAAATTGAAACATTTGGGCCAAGGATAAGAGCGGCGGTCACAGCGAGAATTGTGGTACTAAGACTCACCAGAGCGATTCTCACGTTTCGGGGTAGTTTTGGCGTCTCTGATTTGCCGAAAGTGAGAAATATCCAATTAAGTTTTTCTGATTATTGGGGTCCTGCATGATACTAGAGTTATAGCAATGGTATTTATAGTGAAGACCTTGTACTACCTTCCCAAAAACATGAGCCATAAGGTATTCCCATACTTTTTAGTGGGTGTTTTGATCACGGAAATTACGTTATCACGGAAGTTACAAAGTGTGAAAATCGGCTGTAACGGCTGACTCGGGCTTGCTGTGGCTGAAAAGTCGTTCCAGGCTCAAATGATACTCTAAGCCCGACATTTAAGCGGAAAAATTTTTCACCTAGTGCTGCTGCAACATTGGGTAAAGGGTGCCACGGAAGTTACAGGTAATTGTTGATACACGCCATTTTATAATACTTTGGCCCGCTTTGAGACCGTGTACAGCATCTCCGCGACCCATGCAATTATATCCCAGGGACTCCACTTTGATAGCTTGTGTCCTGGAAAGTTAAAAGTTTGCCTTTAGTGGGGACGTTAAGGGACAAAAAACAGGCCAACCTTGCACTTTGTGATGAAAACGAAATAATAGTCCTCCTGTATGTTTTCGGGGGTGCTCTATTGATCTGGATATGGTGCCACGCCGAAATCGGGCTCCTTCATCCTGTTCGAGGCCAAGAAGTGCTAAATCATCTACAAACGACGGCTAAATGACGTCTGATCAACTTGGTAGTGGGCTCATTCGATTCGTCTCTTCAAGACGGTCATTTTGACACCAATCTCGATAGAATGCGGTGCATAGGCGCGCATCCGGGCCGCCTAGAAGGTCCTCGAAGTGCCCCATCCTCTACAAAAGCATGCTTTACCGAGCAGATATCACTCCGGTTCGAGTGCCAATCGATTCCTATGCTTGAATCGAGTTTCTTGGACCCACCTGGTGACTGCAGGGCGTGCGCGCGCTCGCATCCTGGCCTCCTAGAAGGTCCTCGAAGTGCCCCATCCTCTACAAAAGCATGCTTTACCGAGCAGATATCACCCCGGTTCGAGTGCCAATCGATTCCTATGCGTGAATCGAGTTTGGTGGACCCACCTGGCGACTGCAGGGCGCGCGCGCGCTCGCATCCTGGCCGCCTAGAAGGTCCTCGAAGTGCCCCATCCTCTACAAAAGCATGCCTTACCGAGCAGATATCATCCCGGTTTGGGTGCCAAGCGGTTGTTATGCGCGCATTTAATTTATTGAAGGAAGTGACTACTGCGAGGGGCGCGCTCGCACGCATCCTGGCTGCCTCAAAGGTGTTCGAAGTGCCCCATCCTCAACAAATGCTTGCTTTACCGGTCTGATTTCGCCGTGGTTTAATTTTCTAGCAGCATGAGCACTTCAAACGCGTGTTAGCAAACTTCCGGGCCTTGGTTAAACAAAATTTGGACGGTTCTCGTATAAATGTATTTCTATCCACACATTTGAATGACCTTCCACCGTCTCTATTGATACGAGAAATGCACAAACTAGATTAACTGTCATTCTGTGTTGCTTCCTCGTATGTACTCTGCAAACTCAATTGTGTGCCAGGCACGCACTTCTTGGAGCATGCCTGCAGGCACACTTTTGCCGTAGCTAATGCATGCACAAATGCAAGTGTGTGCCTGAGGCATGCACACAAGCAAGTGTGTGCCTGAGGCATGCAGCAAAGAAGTGTGTACCTGCCAGGCAATACACCAAGAAGTGTATGCCTGCCGGGCACCAAGCAGTTGTGCCTGCAAGACACGCAGAAAAGAAGTGTGTGCCTGCCATGAATGCACCAAGAGGTGTGTGACTGCCAGGCATGCAGGAAAGAAGTGTGTGCCTACAGGCACGCACCAAGTGCATGCCGCACACAATTGAGTTTGCAGAGTATATACGAGGAAGCAACATAGAGTGTCTGTTAAACTAGTTTGTGCATTTTTCATATCATTAAGGACGGTGAAAGGTCATTCAAATGTGTGGATAGAAATACATATAAAAGGGAACCGTCCAAATTTTGTTTTCACAGGGTTGCCACGCACCTGGAAAACAGGGAAAACCTGTAATTGTCAGGGAAAATGGAGCTATGTCAGAAAGAACCGGGAAAACCTGGAAATGTCAGGGACATTCGTGGAAAACAGGTCAAAAAACCTACTTTCTGGCCAAAAAGTCATAACGTGCGCCGGATGGGATATCCTTTCCACGCGCGAAAACTCCCTTCAAAAATTAGCCAAAATGTCAGGGAAAATGGCAAAAGATGTCTCTGAAAAACCTGGAAATGTCAGGTAAATCCGAAATTCCGGAAGCGCGGCAACCCTGTTTCACTAGGCCTCTATTGTGACATTACCAAGGCCCGGAAGTTTGTTAACACGCGTTTGAAGTGCTCATGCTGCTAGAAAATTAAATCACGGCGAAATCAGATCGGTAAAGCATGCATTTGTAGAGGATGGGGCACTTCGAACACCATTGGGACAGCCAGGATGCGTGCGAGCGCGCCCCTCGCAGTAGTCATTTGCTTCAGTAAATTAAATGCGCGCATAACAACCGCTTAGCACCCAAACCGGGGTGATATCTGCTCGGTAAGGCATGCTTTTGTAGAGGATGGGGCACTTCGAGGACCTTCTAGGCGGCCAGGATGCGAGCGCGCGCGCGCCTTGCAGTCGCCAGGTAGGTCCACCAAACTCGATTCACGCATAGGAATCGATTGGCACTCGAACCGGGGTGATATCTGCTCGGTAAAGCATGCTTCTGTAGAGGATGGGGCACTTCGAGGACCTTCTAGGAGGCCAGGATGCGAGCGCGCGCACGCCTTGCAGTCACCAGGTGGGTCCAAGAAACTCGATTCAAGCATGGGAATCGATTGGCACTCGAACCGGAGTGATATCTGCTCGGTAAAGCATGCTTTTGTAGAGGATGGGGCAGTTCGAGGACCTTCTAGGAGGCCAGGATGCGAGCCTGTGCACCGCATACTATCGAGATTGGTGTCAAAATGATCGTCTTGAAGAGACGAATCGAATGAGCCCACTACCAAGTTGATCAGACGTCATTTAGCCGTCGTTTGTAGATGATTTAGCACTTCTTGGCCTCGAACAGGATGAAGGAGCCCGATTTCGGCGTGGCACCATATCCAGATCGATAGAGCACCCCCGAAAACATAAAGTAAGACTATTATTTCGTTTTCATCACAAAGTGCAAGGTTGGAGCCCTTACCGTCCCCACTACTTGGGGAGAAGTCCAGAGCTGCCTTTTCGAAATTTGTGTAGTGAAATTGAATATACGGTGGACATTTTTCGTTGCAGCATAAGTACCTTTGAAAGAAGTCTGGCGTATTGGTCTTCGGTTGAAATAGGGTAAGAGAGGGTGGGGCACCATGACCACTTATTTTTTGTGCCTCCCTCTACTCCACCGTGTGGTTCGAACAGATAAGTTTCTAGCATGAGGGGATTCTTTGGACCTCCAAGGACCTCTTCCACCCATTGGAACTTGTCTGCAATGCACGGCAGGCTCACAGAACACTTTGGAAAATAAAACGCTAAGTGGTCATGGTGCCCCACCTATGGGGCACCATGACCACCCCGTGGGCCACCATGACCATAGTAATTTTTTGGCCCAAAAAAGTGTACTTTCTACCAGTATTCTCATTGAAATTGTTTATATCGCTGTCATTACCATCAGGCCAGTCAACTTAACTAACAAGGTAGGTTTACGCCAGACCGCGTCTTGTCGTAACAGGCTTCGCGATGTCTCGCGGCCTGTTCCTCCAATCCGCGCCTGGCGTACCTACCTTGGCCTGCGGCGCTAGCCTGCCTTCGGCAGGCATTGGCTTGTCCATCGTCGGTTACTTCTTACATGTTGCATGCTGGGGGGCTCCGCCCCCAGACCCTCCTTGATTCTAGATAGAGTTGCTTCATCTACAGATAACACGATCTTGACCCTTGTCACTTTTTTACTTGTCGAGGCTGGGGGGCTCCGCCCCCCAGACCCCCCTTTCTTCAAGACAGAGGTGATCTACCTGCAGAAAACTCGATTTTTCGCCGTTTTTTTATGTGTTTTTCGGCTATAAAAACTGAACCAGTTGAGCTAGGATGGTGAAATTTCGCGTGTGCCGAGCCAAGAACATACCTAATAAGCCTGCAAAATCTCAGCCAGATCGGCCGAGCCGTTCAGGAGGAGTAGTGTACACACACACACAGACAGACAGACGGACAGACAGACAGACAGACAAAACTTTTCAACCGCACTGGAGTAACAGGCTTCGCTATCGCTCAGCCAAAAAACACTGTAAAAACCTTCGAAGTATCAAACGTTCTAAGATGCCTTGAAATGGACGGTTTAAAACAGTTAACGCTCTAAGGCTTTCAAATTTCACATCCAAAGCTATGACATGTGTTAACATTTTATGTTTGTCTTGCTAAGACGAGTCCAAATTCGTATGCAGATTTCAATTTGGTAAATTTTAAGAAAATTATCGCGGTAACTACACTGCAAACAAGTGAATTAAATGCTGTTTCTCATAATGCCAGAGCCATCTTGGTGCAAAGTAGCCACGGATCGCCTTCGCGGCCAACTTTTGCGGTTTGGAGCTCATTTAGTGCAAGAGAAACCACCATTTCAAGTCTCAGTTTCAGAACCATTCTTAATCATCTTGGTGATTCACAAATTATCACAAATTTGTGATAAAACTATCTATTCTGCAGCAATTATTCAACCTTTATACATTTTCAGAAGCAAAAAGCAAATTTTCGACGAAAATAAATCATTATCAGGCCAAAATATGAGAAAAAACACTCAAATATGTGTGGTCATGGTGCCCCACTAAAAAGTGGTCATGGTGCCCCACAGTGCAGTTTACGACTCTAAGGCTCCCCGAGCAAGCAAACAACTACTTAGAATTAAATGTGATGTTGGATATTTTGCCGAAGAGCCGACATTTTGAGAAAAACCTAAGACATCGAACCTATCTTCTCAAATGTGAGAGTGAGAAAAAATATCCCAGATTTGAAAAACGCCCAATTTAGCCAAAACGCTGTAACAAAAATTTTGGCGAGGTGCTATGGTCGTACCCTTGAAGCTAGAAGGTAGGGCTCTGGCTGAAAATAGTTAGAATTCTATTCTCTCGAAAGTCCGGTCGACCGGTTGCCGTCGGCAAAGTAGTTCCCGAGAGCGAGGGGGGTGGTCATGGTGCCCCAGTGGTCATGGTGCCCCACCCTCCCTTACTTCGGAGGAAATCCAGACCGGAAGTCGGCGTCAGAACGGGAGAAACAAAAGAGCGTCGCGAGGCCGTGCTGAGCGGTGGTGGGGGCAGCGTGCGCGCGCCGCCTTCACCCCCACTCCGCCGTTTTCGTCCCCCACCACCGCTCCGCATAGCCACGCGATGCTCTTTTGTTCCTCCCGTTCTGTCGCTGACTTCCGGTCTAGGTTTTCTTCCGAAGTACCCTATTAGCTCGAGACATGCCAAGCTTCGAATCCCCATCGACAGTTGGCCGCATTTTCGAACCACACCGCCACACTGGGGGTGGAAGGTTAGAGTAAGGGAGTATAGGGCGATTTGTACCAGATTT
>NW_023144629.1:12275824-12364365 GCF_012932325.1 Thrips palmi | reverse complement strand
ATACTGATTTTCTGAGACATTTAACTCATTTTCAATGAAAAGAACTACTTGTGGAATACATTAAAAGATTTTTGATCCTTATATTCAGATTTTTTCATCAAGGTTACATTTGGTAATTTGAGGGATAACGGCACCTCAGAAGCACAACGATTCTCCCATTTCACATCCAACTCTGTCAACTAAGTACAGCGATTCTCTCATTTCACATCCAACCCTGACATCTGTTAAGACATTTTTCTTTATTTTACGTACACAAGTCCATTCCTGCAAAGGTATATAGTCTTAGTCAAGTTTTAAAATTTACTCAAAATCCTGAAACTATTTTTACAGTTGTTTTTCTTCCAAAAATCGACGGTTCTTGGGCTATAAGTTGTCCGATTTCAATGACATTTAGCTCGTTGGAAAGGGAATGAAATTCTTCATCTTTTGAGACTTCAAGATTTATAATATCTCATCTGGTCCGTGTGTAGTTGAGAAAACACTCCAACTTTAAGCTGCATATCCACTTGGGACCCTCTACACTGTCTAAAAAAGTGATTCCCGATCAAATGCGGCTTAGTTTTGATCTTAGAACGGAGAGGTCCGTTACTTTAAACCACCCTGTAGTACAAGGAGGTGCCAGTGTCAAACTACGCCACTCAACTTCCGTCAAATTCAATGAAATTTGGTGTCTCAAGTTACCCCGCACAGTTACCATTTGCTATAAAAGTCAGTATTACCCGGTGAATGATGGGTTTCCCTCAAAACCAATCCTGCATTTAGAATGTTGAAATAATAGGGTTGAAAGGTACTACAGTCATTTGGGTCTCAGCAAGACGTGTTTCGAGTACCAAGGGAGACTTGTAACACTTCTCTAAAATTTTTAAATTTACTATAATTGAAAAATCGTTATAGATCTGACCAGCTTGGTCCCAACCCGCCGTTCACACGCTTAATCGTCTTTCCAAACAAGTATGAAAAAGTGCTAGGGCAGTTTTGACCTCCGAATGTGCCCAGCCAGGTGGCAGCTCCAAAAAGGTGGAAAAGCAGAAGTGTCTCAAGTTACCCTTGCTGTCTCAAGTTACCCCGGTTTACGGTACCCTATATTTCAGACGCCCTCCAAAACTATACCTGTGCACCGATCACATCCGCTTCGATTGTTCAAGGACCCTGTACTTGTAGCGAAAGAGGAGCCATACTCAGAATTTCCTCTGCTCCCTCCACTTATTACAAATCGCCCCATACTCCCTTATGTTCTCTTTGGACAATCAAGGAAGTTACAATTAGGGTATTCCAAACGCTACGTAGACCAATCCAACGAACGTGAACTCTCCGAAATGTGTGCGTTTAATGGGCAATGGCCCTCCTTAACATCAGAAACTAACCCTATGTCGATATCTGCGCTCGTTTGGGCACAGGAGTCAGAAGAAACGAGACTGCCCCGAAACGTGAGAATCGCTCACGTATTTTTAAAAGGTGTTCAATAATTACAGAGCGAATACAAAGCGATGCGGTCGGTACGAGCCCACGCCGTGCGAACCAATAACCAAAATGATGTCGGAGTCGGTTTCCTTCTCGAGCGCGAGTCGCTCCCCTCACCGCCTTCGGACCGAATGTGAGCCGAAGCTGCCGAAGCTTCCCGAACCCACCCGAACCGCGTCGATTCGAGCGCCCGCGACCCCGACCACTATCTGGACCGAGCGCGGTCGGCACTCACCGACGACGCGTCGGAGCGATCTCGTGCAGTCGGCGGCGAGATCATACCGTCGCTTCGTTCCGCGTCGGGCCGGGCTCGGGCTGCTTCGGGCGAGCAATGAGCCCGATTTCGGTCTTTGTAAATCACCCCATGCTGGGGCGATTCGTAACAGCATGCAAGTGCTTGGAAAGCGTCTTAGATTTCGAAGATTGCGGATTTCAGACTGATCCATTGGAGATGTACTGCACACCCCCACAGGAAGAAAAGACTCACCCAAAGTTACAACTTTTTCTGCACACTTGCGCCCTGAAAGGAAGTTCTCAGGCCAGGCGCCCTTATCAATGTGGAAGAGACCATCATAAAATAGATACTTCACAGCTCCAATGAAACCATGAGTAGCTTTCAGTTTCCCAAAGTAAGTCATGAGGCTGCCCTTCTTCACCCTGCATTGATCAGCGCTGAAGTGAAAGCCATTGGCATGGAGAACTTCCGATATCTTTTGCCAAAGATATTTGTGGACTCGCTGAGACTTAAATTCATGCAGGCGGTTGCCATACTCGTTAATTAGCATATGGACAGCATCCTCACTTGCTACCCACTTCTGGATACCTAATCACGGAGAGAGAAATGTTCAGCATTATAAACAGAGAAAAGCGAGCAAGTATAGACACATTAAACAACAACAAAGTTTACCTGCTTTTTTTTGTAGCTTTGGCGGCATTATTAGTAACAGTCTTCTTGGGCATTTGTACAATGGTTTCATCACGGACTGGCCTTGGAGGCTCCACAATGGTCGCATCTTCCTCTTCCAAAGGTGCAAAGTCAGCCTCAAAGTTATCAGGGCCACCTGCAACATGTGCAATGTTAATTAAATGTAATAAATTAACACCATCGCATGGTTACACAAAATAACGTTACTAGTAAGGGAGGGTGGGGCAGTTTGAAACAGAATTTGGAATTTCGTTGTTATAATCGTACTGTTGGTCTATATGCTGCGTGTTTGCACTAGATTACTAGAATGACTCGTTATCTAGACTAGAAAACGCCCGCAGACGCTCACAAGTTCGTTCAACGTTAATAATAAGGTGAAACTCCAACCCTTGCATCTGTTTCAAACTGCCCCAGGCCGGGGCAGTTTGAAACAGCGATGGGGCAGTTTGAAACAGCTGTATGGAAGTCAACACGGGCCAAGAAAGCCGCGTACACAACTCAAATAGATTCAAATAGACTCAAATAGACGTTCCCAGTCCAAAAAAACCATGGGGCATCCCATGAGCCATGGCGGTGCATGGGATGCCATGGGCCGATTCTTTCCATGGGAACGATTCCCCGTGATTTTTGGAACAACTTCTCATGGTGTCTTGCGACTCATGGGGAAAGGTACCATGGAGTGTGAGTCATGGGAAGCACTACCTTGCCTTGGCAGAGTCTCTTGTGAGTACAAGATGATGAGATCAGTGCCTGATTTGGATATAAACACTTCACAAGTAAACTGTCACCCCCTAAACTTTTGACGCTACATCCGATTTTGCAACCATATTTTGTCTGGAGGGCACCGTTGACATGATATGACCTATAATTGAAAATTAGGCGGAGACTTCAACGCACGAGCAGGACTGCCTTCCCATGGGAAGTCCAAACCCATGGAAAAGTTCACATCATGGGGAAGGTCCTCCCATGGTGCTAGGCCTGCACCATGGGAAACGACCTCCATTTTGCATGGCATGCCGCTTGTCCATGGTGCTGAACCGCAGTCTCATGGGATTTCAGTGCGCTGTCATGGGATTTGTGTCATGGGATCCCATGCAATCCATGTTTTTTTGGGACTGGGTTGCCATGCAAGTGCTGACATTTTGACGAACTTTTTCAACATTTTTAATAATTATTTAAAAGCCAAAAAAGCACTTTTTTTCAAAATGCGAATTTTTTGAAAAATTGTATGGCAATGGATTCGTCTCAGAGAGACGAACAAAAGTTGTTAACACACATTACTGTTTTTGAGTTGAAATAAAGGCTGTTTTCGACCCGCAAAGTTTACAACATACAACAGTCAGTAAATTTTGCATTTTGATGCAAGTCACGGGTCAAACATACGACGTCTCCATTGATGCCATCTGGAATTACGAACTTCCATCATTATACTCGCTTTTTACATTATAAAACGTTTTCCCAGTGATATTGCTGTGTTTCTAACTGCCCCATCCACTTCTGTTTCAAACTGCCCCAGAGGGCACCATTCCAGTTGCGCTGCTCCCCGCCGGACTTGGTGAGGGCTACGTCAGTGTCCAAGGGTGCGTTACGCTTGCCTATTAAGGGAAGGTGGGGTACCATGTGACGGTTTTTGTTAAGTGCCCGTCAACCCAATAATACCAATCACATTACATCCATAAGTAGTCAGGTGAACAAAATGATTCTTCACCTTAAAGTAGTTAGTCAGCCAGACACGTTATGGTTGACCCCCAGTACACTATGCATCTATAGAAAGCTGAAATCGTCTTCTGTACTCTAGTGGAGACAAAACCACGCGTTACCGGTATAAATTTTGAGAAATATGTGATAGAAAAAGAGCCCCGTTTGGCTGGCCAGCATAGGCCCGAAGCCTCCTTGGCGCAGTAAATTTGAATTTGTGAAATACTCATATGCCTTACACCTTTCAGAAAACCACCTCTCCTATAGATTTAAGTATGAGGATTCCAAATACCACAAGGAAACATGCCGTTACCGCACGTTTCGAAAAGATAATTGAGTTTAGCGACGCGAAAACGGCCGATTTGGGGCCCTTCCGGGACGGCTGCCGCCATTAGCGGGAGACGGCGGAAGGGGCGGGATCTCTGCCGAGATTCAAACGGCCGAGAGTCTCCACACTTCCCATCGAGTTTACAACTAAAGACCCTGAGAACTTCAGACCATTTCAGCTTTCTATCGAATCAGTTTAAAAGATATTCAAGAGAAAACCTAAAACAATAGTGTTGGAAAATTGTTTCTGCTGCATGCGCCGGGGTGCCAGTACCAACTTGGCAACACTAATTTCGCGCGCGACGGAAACGCGATTTATGTCGATTCTGGGGCACTTGCCACTAAATTAACATTTTCATCATCGAAAATAATTGGTACACTTTACGAAGAATAACAGATATAACCGTAAATAAATAAAATAAATCGTTGCCTCACACGACGCGGAAATTTAGTGCCTCCGATTTTGCATGGTCAGCACTGCCGATTGCTAGTCAAGTTGCGTACTTACGGTCAACTGAATTAAATAAATAACATGTTTTTGGAGTTGTTAAAAATTATTCAATGCAAAATGCAGCTAAAACAATAAATTTCCAACACACTTGTAATTTTTTGGTAGCCGTAAAGCCTTTTAAATCAAATTGTTAAGACACTCTATTGACTACCCCCGTCTGGCTGACTAACTACTTTAAAACTTCTGTTGAGATTTCTAATTTATCTGTTTTGGTTGCTGAGTTATCCCGAGTTGAATGGGCCAAGTCAAAGTGTCACTTCGTACCCCACGTAGTACACTATGTGACAGCCTTAGTGCACCACGTGACAGTGGCCTTTTGTCAGGGTTTTAATCCTATTCAGCGTATCTATACGCAAATAATGAATGAAGAAGTCTTCCAGCTTTTTATTTCCGTTGAGTTTATCAATTTATCATCTTTGGTTCCCGAGCAATGAAGGTTTTAGTTATTAGTGTACAAATGTCATGGGCTGAACACATTCAACTGAGTGAATCGTGGAATCCCATAGCGAATGACAGTAGTGTCACATGGTGCCCAGAACAACAGTTTTAGGGGAAACAGCAATAACGCTTAAAGTTTATGCCGTAGAGAATCGAGCCAAAGCTTATTTTGCGCTAAAAAAATCAAAGAAGAACATCTTGCAGAGCATATGTCCTTAAAATGTATTTTAAAGGTAAAAAGCGGACGCGGCGGGAAATAGAAAAAGTTTCCAATGAGTTATTTTAAGACTATTTCCAATTCTGATCGCTACCATTCCCGTCCTTTTCGAAGGAGAGTCACGACCTAATGCACGTCGATTCTCCTTCATAATACCTTCCTTTGAGTCTTCTTACCGCTGTTGGATAGCAAGCCGTTTGGGAGAAAAAGCCAAAGTCACATGGTGGCCGTGTCACATGGTACCCCACCTTCCCTTAAGGTACTAAAAGATGAATTAAAAGCGCGGGGCATGATCGCTTACTAGCGAAACCCAGACGGAAACTCCCGTGACTTCGAAATTTAAGTTTAGGCCAATTTCAATGTTACCGAAGTTTCACCTTTTTTCCAAGGCCACTAAAGTGCACCGTTGACGACCGTGTCGATCGCAAATCAGTAAGATCATGAAAATAGAAGATTGTGCACACTCACATTTCCTTCGGCAGCCCTCATTGCTTTAATATTAGTGTTTGTTTCAAACTGCCCCTGTTTCAAACTGCCCCACCCTCCCTTACACACCGCCAACAGCACCCGCATTTTCATCTAATTGTAATGCTTCAAAACTGTCATCTAAGACATCAGTTTATTTTATCTTCTTTGCCAAAGGAGATCTTGGAGACCTTGCTGGAATCAAATGGATGCTAAGTTTAACGGATTAGGGTCAGGGCGGGGAAAAACCGGACACCTGCAAGTTGGGGAAGAAACGCACACCGCACTTTTGCCACAAATTGGCCTATTTTGGGACGTGCAAAGTATTCAGTATTGTTTATTGATGGTCTGCTAGATTGTATTTAAGAGGAATTTAGCCTACTTGAACCGGAAAGTATTCAAAGTCACTTTCAAACGAGGTCTCCTTTAAAACCTCTTAAAAACTTTCAAAATTCAAGCTTGCAATATCTCTTCTTAACGACTTTCCGATCCTACTGTGACGAATATTCTTATTGTAAACGAAAGTTGGAAGTGTGGAGCCCAAGATACGTTCAAGTGTGTTAGCAGATTTGCAGCTGGATTACGAATGAAGGGTTAAATACGAAACGGGGAAAAACCGTACACGGCAAAAGTACCGCCTGGGATTCCCAGGCGCATCATGGGGAATAGGGCCTATTTTCCAGGCACCGCCTGGGAATCCCAGGCGGTACTTTTGCCGTGTACAGTGGTGCGGGGAAAAATCGAACACCTCTTTTTGCTATAAAAATCGACGAATTGCCCTAACATCCCACCAAAGTGGTCGTAACAAGTGAATTCTAACATTTCCCAATATTAAGTGGGAAAACAAACACGGTTGTTAGCGATTTTATACGTTTCGGTCATTTAACCTCAAAAACGTGCCGCCACTGACCCGCTAACAGTACTAAGATGATTTCTGTGCACCTATGAATACTCGTGCGCCTGCTTCGGTGGGTATCGCGAGTCTTACCCCCAAAAATCGCTTCCGAGAGATTTCTGACCTAGTTTCATAGGTTTTTGTTAAATTAAAGCGTATGTCCGATTTTTCCCCTTGGGTGCTCGATTTTCTCCCCGTTTCGATGGGGAAGAATCGCACTCTGTTTTTTCTCGTTTATTACTGAATGGAGCCGTAAACACTCTCAACGAGGGTTGAAATGTCTTCCTGCGAGGCTGGAACAACAGACCCAACGGATAGTTTGGTTAAAGATAGTCAATTAGAGTCAAAATCGAGAAAGATTGCGAAACGTCTAGTTCTTCCCCGCCCTGACCCTAGAAAGCAAAATAAACAATGCCTGCCATCAACCTAAAACAAAAACAAAATGCTCACCATCTGCGGCTTTGAGACGATTCGGCTTGGCTTTGGTCGGAGTCGAAACCTGGCCAGGCTCCCATTGAGACACCGACATTGATAACTCTGCACTCTGCTCTTGCGTTACGTCGAGTGGAAGCCATCGGCTTACTGGCTTCTGGCCACTACGAATAACCTTATTAATCCATATTTCAGATCCCTCTTTCACATGCTCTCTTATTAATGGGACAAGGGTGGCTTTGTCCCGTTTCACCACATACAAGACAACCCCTACCTTCTGTTCCACATCATAAATCCCCATCTCATCGGTGGCAGTGTTGTGTATGTTATGTTCCTCTGTTACTAAAAGTGAAATGTAATTGTTAATCAATCTGTGGGGATGGTCTTATGGGCTGTTCCCAGTGCAGTCATTTAAGGTATTGGTGGTGTAGGTGTGAAGAATGTGGCTCAACTTATAATTCAAAATTGATGCCCATTTCAAAGCCATGTCATTAAAAAACACACATTTAGTCTTTGCAACAATAATTCATGGTACTTATGGGTGGCAGTGTTGTGTATGTTATGTTTCTCCATTGAAAAATGTAAAGCAACACAAAATGGAATCGTTAATTAATCTATGGTGGTGGTATTTTGGGTCACTCCCCGTGCAGTAATTTAAGTTGGTGTGGGGACTGGTTTGAAGTAATAAGGTCCATCATTCCTCACTCCATCACTCCTTTATTCTCTTCTCCTCCCAAACCTGCCCTGCACCTCGACGCTGCCCCACCTGATATTGATCCTCCTGAAAATGAAGAAACAATAGGTTTGAGAACCCCGACTGGTTTCTGCGCAAGGACAACTGTAAAGTGAAACTTGCATATCCTTGAAATATTTGTCACAGGAAGTTCATTTTGTGGTCAAAATTCCACCACTAACATGATTTCATTTAGAAAGTCGAGGGACCCAACTCGTTTAACTTTCCGAGCTATGGAGGATTACATAGACCCTTGGCAGTTCCTCCCAAACTGTCCTCAGGATACAGGAAAAAATACCCAAACCTCACAGTCTGGCAAATGAACCTTCTAGGACAAAAGGATAGGATAGCGTTGGCATATTTGGGAATATGAGTGGAGAAAACACCTTCAAAGCTATGTTACCTGGCCAATTTATATTTTATTTCGAATTTGAGAGATCTTGGTCTTGTCTCCTGTCTATCAGGAAAACCAAGAAAGGTTTCAAGAAGAGCCCAACGCTATCATTTTCCTTTGCAAAAAAAATATTAGAATGCCAGATTGAAGTGCCAAAAACAGGAGAAAGTGACTTTCCTCTCCTGAATCGGTGAAATTAAGCAGATTGTAAACATCATGGGGTTTCTTTGTGCTATCCAACTGTCCGCTATGGGGTGATAGGTCCTAGTCATTGCCTTTGAACCTACAAAGTTTGAACTGATTCCGTGACCCAATCCTAGGATGTCGGTCCTGCTTGGGGGTGGAGTGCCTAAATATCTGGGTGAGTCCCTGCATTGCGTTTAGATTGCTCACCTCACGCGGCAGGCAAGGGCGCCCGCTACCACCGTCCCGGCGACTGCCAACGCTCGGAATGCTGCAACAAACGAACAATCCATCTTCACAAACCTGTTGAATGCAGCCACCTGTGAAACATGCCTATTGGTGGTCGAGTTGCGGTGTCATGGTCAGGGGTGCCGGTGAAACTGTAGCCAGACCCTCAAATCTAGCGTCGCGACTCGGCCACTACGGCTAGGGACAGTTAAAGAAGTCTACTTACTGAATTCTTTGTTGTCGGCAGTCGTGGGGCGGTGGGGGAGGCCGCCCTTGCCCTCTCCTGGCTCCTTCCTTTCCATTCCGTTGTCGTTTCTTAGTTCTTTGTGTTGTACGAGCTATGCTGTTGCATGGAAAAGCACAAAAATGTTTAGATCACCTCAAAAGTTTATCACAAAATAATGATGAAATCCTTGGGACAAACGGGCGTACCTCTCACAATGGCGTTCTGCTACTCTCTGGTGGCTGCTTTGTTGTTGTTTTTGGAGGGCTTTTGCTATTGCCGTTGCCAACATGTGCCCCTGCCGCCTCGCCATCCAGCTTAACTCTTAACTGCAGTGTCACTGCAATGTATTGGTGTGTACGCAACTCGCAACTATTTTCGGCAATAAAAACCGATATCACCCACGAGGGACAATTATTATGCTGCAGTGTAGGAAGCCAATGACAAACATTGAGTTGGCAGCATCGTAACGTCCTTTGTTTATACGTATTCCCTGCCTTGGGGGTGGGGGTTGGAACGAAACAACACCCCCCCCCTTCCCCCTTGCAGCGTCGAATGTCGTGACTGCGTCGCGGCAGACTGATTCCGCGATTCAGTTTCGTCGCTCTGTCTCTCTCGCACTTATGGGCCGTTCCATCTGGGGGCAGGAGAGAGGCAGCGTCGAAAACTACCCCTGCCCGTTCCGAGGCCTAGTGGACCTCGGCGCTGTCCAGGTGCCAGGACGAGGCGAGGCGCGGTGCTGCACGGCGTGCTGGGCCTTCTTGAGGCGCAGCAGCACGTCGGGCCCGGGGAGCGTGACCATGGTGGCGCGCAGCGCGAGGAACTGCCTCTCGGCGTCCTGCAGCTGGGCGGAATCCGAGGCCACCAGCCGCCGCCAGCGGTGCAAGTTGATGGGGGTCTTGAGCTCGGACTCGGGAGGCTGACTCCGCGAATCGGTTTTGTCACTTTGTCTCTCTCGCACTCATGGGCTGTCCCTTGGGGGCGAGAGAGACGCAGCGGCGTCAGGGGGTGTCCGCGGCGGCGGGTGCTGGGCCTGGCCGGCCTGGCCATGGCGGCGTGAAGGCGCTGGTACCTACTCTGTCGTGAGGGGCAGCGAGTGCGCACCCGTCCCAACCCTCGGGCGTTTGGCGCGACGGCACTGCGAGAAAAGATCACGGTAAATCCTGTACTGATTACTCCAGACTTCACCGTACTTTTTTTGGCCCGCACCTTCTATTCAAAAAATAGGGGGAGGGCCTATGCATTTGCCTTTGTGTCTGTGTGTTGTTGTTGTTGTTGTTGTTGTTGTTGTTGTTGGCGTCTGTGTACAAGGAAGGAGTTGAGCTAGAGTAACCAGATTTGGAGGGTACTTCAGGAGTACCGTCCAAACAAATAATCCGGTGGTGCAAATCCCGTCCGGGTCGCACAAGGGCTGCTGCAGGTGCATCATGGCTTACATGAGCGGGAGGGGGATTTCCGCCATTACTGGTGCTAGCAGGGCACATAGTGGTATTTTTGGAATCGGGGCGACGAGACAAGATGAATGGACCTGGTCCCGACCCCATCGGCCGCTTTTACAAGTTGGCCAGATCAGGATCTTCAAAAAAGGGGGTCCACCGACTAAAAAAATTTATTGCAGATTTCGATTGGTCTCAGCAAGACCTTTTCAACGAGGGGTCGGAAAGGGGGTCCAGGAGCCCGACTTCGTCTATTAGTCACATCAGGATCTTGAAAAAAGGGGGTCGACCGACTGAAAATTTTTACTTAAGTTTTGGATAGGTCTTGGCAAGACCTCTTCAACGAGGGGTCGGAAGGGGGGTCCAGGAGCCCGCCTTCATGAGTTATGGGAAAAAGTGCGACGGACTCGTTTTGCGCTCCTGCTGTGCCTCTATTGCAAGGAGTTGCAGTAGCATGGCAAATATGGGTATTTTCGGAATGAGGGCGAAGAGACAAATGAAATGGGCATATTCTAAGGACAGTTAGAGTAAAAAGTGTAAGGACTATTGCATATTGTGAATAGAAGGGCGGGCCTAAGTCACGATGGTACATCGATAACTTTGCTTTACCCGCTCACGGTGTGTGTGATGCGAGCGGGCCGAAGGCCCGGGCCTTCGACTGGCCAAGTTGGGTCTGATGCGAGGGCCGAAGGCCCGAGAAAAGGCCGCCGGCAGGCCAAGCTGGGCCGGCCCCCTGTCGAACCGAGTTGCCGGCGCAGCGAAGCGGAGCTGGCAATTCGGTTCGACGGAAGGGCGGGCCCTAGCTTGTTAACGGACAATGCCGTCGTTTTTTTACAGTCAAATACAGTACTTTTTTTTACAGGAAACGCCGTACTTTTTTACAGGGAATCCCGTACATTTTTCCCCGGCAATCCCGTACTTTTAATACCTATCAAAAACTGCTATAATTTTGTTCAGTCGGTTGACCCTCTTTTTCCAAGTCCCTGTTGTACGCAACTGCTGAAGTCGGACTCCTGGACCCCTCTTCCGACCACTCGTTGGAAAGGTCTTGACGAGACCTATTGAAAGGTGCAATAAAATTTTTCAGTCGGTCGACCCCCTTTTTTCAAGATCCTGATGTGGACACTTCTTGGAAGCGGCCTTTGTTGGGACCAGATCTGGTCTTTCCTACGGCATGGACTGTACGGAAGAACGGTAACTACTGTTAAAAGACTACGGAATATTTTTTAAAACAAGTACGGTAAATACTGTAGACTGTACGGAGGATACTGGTTTTTGAAGTACGGTAAAGTTTGGCAAAAACATTATCCAGGATTTACCGTCATTTTTTCTCAGAGTGGGCGGCGTGGGGTGGGCAGCAGCACGGGTTGCTGTGGCGACGCGACTGCCAGGCAAGCAGCCTCCTCTGGGTGTCCATCCATGGCGTACTGGGCAGGGTCCTAGGCGGCAGTGTGACGGATTGGCGTCATGATCTTTGGGATCGAGCTGGCCGGTTCGTGTGGTGGCGGGGCCGTTCAACGGCGTGGTCTGTGCCGCCGCGCGCTCTGGCCGTGCATTGGGACTTGACCTCGCGGTATCGGCTGGGCCTTCCCTCACGCCTGGCAGGCGGCAGCAGCGTGGCCGTCGTGCGTGCAAGTCGCCCGAGTCGTACTACAGCAAGATCACATCATGGGCACAGTGTCCCTGTCTCTGTCACACCCGTACCGTACGGCCGGCGAGTGCGAGAGAGACAGCGACGATACCGCTGTTCGGAATGAGCCTGCAGACTGATTCCACTGCACGATCAGTGGGTGTCGGGTGGGGGTTTCCAGCCTCTCCCGGGTCGGCACCGTCTGGTCGGGCCATGTAGTGGTCGGTGGTGGTCGGCTCGCTGAACTCGTGGTTCGGATTGACGGCGCTAGGTGGCGCTACAATACATCGTTCACGGCCGGCCAAGGTGCCAAGGTTCATTGTTCATTCACGCTTTCGCATCGTTCGGTTGGTTTGATTCTCTACATCTGCAAATTCTCTACGGCTTCATCATGGGTGGTGAGTTACTTTGATAACATAGCACCTATGCCTTATACAGTTCTGTTCAATAGCACAAATCGTTTTGGAATTTTCTGGATACTTTAATTGAATCTTGGAACTGTTGTTCGGAGCCGTCGTGCCCGTTCCCGCCCAGTTTTCCTAAGCCGCTTTTCCTAATGCCTATTTTTCCTAAGGACAATTTTCCCAAAGCAAATTTTCCTAATCAGAGTTTCCTAAGGACGATTTTCCTAAGGCTTTTTTTCCTAAAATGGAAATTAACAGAATACCGCCATTAGTTTGGTGTCCACCTTTACCGGACATGAAAGATTACAGGACAATCGTGTGGGCGAGGGCACGCAGGTAGTCCAGGCGCTCGTTGCGGTTCTTCCGCTCCTCGTACTGCAGCACGATGTTCCGGAGGCGGTCGTTCTGCTGCACCCACTTCTGCTTAGGCGCCTCGTCGTCCTCATCAAGAGAATCAAAAAACTAGGAAATTCTCCCCCAATAATGTTTTTGTGAAGCGTTCGGGTAGCTCACCCAGTTCATTGAGCCGCACAGGATTTTTCGGCAGGTCAGTTCTTCTCTCTCGGCGGATAGCTTTTTTCAAATTTTCACGGTCTGGGAGCTGGCTTAAAATACCTGATGACACTTGTGGCAGCTCAGCTCGACCTTGGCAGCTCCAACTTCTTCTCTGTCCGGCTGATGAGTGTGCTCAGGTTGGCTGTCCTCGCCTTTCAACACCTGCAGGTCTGCTCCTTCCCCAGTTGTGATTGCAGTTGCTTTACACGTTTTTTCGGTCTTGCCGCGCTTACAAATCCAATAAATTTTTCCTTTCACAGAGTTCCTTTTGTAGTACAGAAATCCATTAAGATGCAATGCAATTGTTTTCCAACTATTTCTGCCATTGTGAATTTTGAACCAAAATTGTGACTGAAATTTAGACGTCCAGCTTGTGTGGCTGCCCGCTGCTGCTTCCCAACGCCTTACATTCACTGAGATTCCAAACGCTATGAGTATAGCACGTATGGTGCAATGCGCTGAGATATTGCACCTTACGTGCAATGCCACAGCCATATTGCACCTTAGGTGCAATGCTTCCCGAAAATGCCCTATGCTAAAGCATGGGGATTGGGAGGCATTGCACTTCATGTGCAATGCTTTTGCATTGCACCAATTGACGCTATACTCATAGCGTTTGGATTCTCAGTGTTGTTGGCGGCTTGGGCCAGTGATCAGGCTGGCCACACCATGATTAAAAATTTCCCACTGTTTCACATTATTAGGAACATTTAGGAAATCGTAGGAAATTCTAGGTTTAGGAAAAACTCGCGCTGCTCGCTGGGGGCTCCGCCCCCAGACCCCCGCATGTGTGGAGCGCGTGCCGAAGTATTTTCAGTAAGTCCGTGGTGAGCAAAGGCAAATTTTCTAAGGAAGTAAATGTCCTGCTTCTTTGGAAGCTCTATTTAACCGCTTTTGACCATATAATAAGGCTACTTTTACTGCCCAAATAGATAGCTTGTATTGCATTGGCTACTGTGGCAGTCAATGGGTGCATACAAGGTCCGGAAAATATTGAAGACTGCTTTGACAAGGATAGAGGTGAAAGGAAAAAAACCTTAAGTCTCTACGACCACTCCTCGACCCCAAACATTTCTTTGAGTGAGTAAGTGAGTGAGTCAGTCAGTCGGATTGGGGCTATATAGATTCTTGAAGATGATTGCCCAATTGCCGGTGGCGGGGTCCCGATTACGGCACAGCTTCGGAAATTCTCGACCAGACCTACCGATGGGGCGAATAAATTTTTTTAGTCATTCGGTCCCCTTTTTGGAAGATTGAGTAGCTTTGCTCGGAAACAGTGAGAAATTTTCAACTTTTGAGATTTTTCCCAATTTTCCCATTAAATTTGGAATCGAATAAGAAAAACCCGCAGGTCTTTACGACCACTCCTTGACCCCCAACATTTCTACGAGTGAGTGAGTCAGTGAGTCAGTCAGTCGGATTGGGGCTATATGGGTCCTTGATTGATGAGTGAGGGAGTCAGTCAGTCGGATTTTGGGGCTTTATAGGTTCTTGATGACAATTGATGATTGATTTTGAGTATGTTGCCGGTGACGGGGACCCGATTGCGGCACAGTTTCTGAAATGTCTCGACTTGACCTACCGATTGGGCGAATTAAAATTTTTAGTCGGTCGGTCCCCTTTTTTGAAGATTGAGTGGACTTAGTTAAATTTAGGCCTATTTAATCGTTTTTGAGGATGTTGCCGGTGACGAGGACCCGATTGCGGCACAGTTTCAGAAATGTCTCGACCAGACCTACCGATGGGGCGAATTAAAATTTTTAGTCGATCGGTCCCCTTTTTTGAAGATTGAGTGGACTTTGTTAAATTTAGGCCTATTTAATCGTTTTTGAGGATGTTGCCGGTGACGGGAACCCGATTGCGGCACAGTTTCGGAAATGTCTCGACCAGACCTACCGATGGGGCGAATAAAAATTTTACTCGGTCGGTCCCCTTTTTTGAAGATTGAGTGGGTTTTGTTGAATTTAGGCCTATTTAATCGTTTTTTGAGGATGTTGCCAGTGACGGAGACCCGATTGCGGCACAGTTTCGGAAATGTCTCGACCAGACCTATCGATGGGGCGAATAAAAATTTTTAGTCGGTTGGTCCCCCTTTTTGAAGATTGAGTGAGTTTTGTTGAATTTAGGCCTATTTAATCGTTTTTTGAGGATGTTGCCAGTGACGGAGACCCGATTGCGGCACAGTTTCGGAAATGTCTCGACCAGACCTACCGATGGGGCGAATAAAAATTTTTAGTCGGTCGGTCCCCTTTTTTGAAGATTGAGTGGGTTTTGTTGAATTTAGGCCTATTTAATCGGTTTTTGAGGATGTTGCCAGTGACGGAGACCCGATTGCGGCACAGTTTCGGAAATGTCTCGACCAGACCTATCGATGGGGCGAATAAAAATTTTTAGTCGGTTGGTCCCCCTTTTTGAAGATTGAGTGAGTTTTGTTGAATTTAGGCCTATTTAATCGTTTTTTGAGGATGTTGCCAGTGACGGAGACCCGATTGCGGCACAGTTTCGGAAATGTCTCGACCAGACCTACCGATGGGGCGAATAAAAATTTTTAGTCGGTCGGTCCCCTTTTTTGAAGATTGAGTGGGTTTTGTTGAATTTAGGCCTATTTAATCGGTTTTTGAGGATGTTGCCAGTGACGGAGACCCGATTGCGGCACAGTTTCGGAAATGTCTCGACCAGACCTACCGATAGGGCGAATAAAAATTTTTAGTCGGTCGGTCCCCTTTTTTGAAGATTGAGTAGGTTTGCTCGGAAACGGTGAGGAATTTGTTCCCCTTTTTGGCCCGTCCCGTTTATTTTTTGTAAAAAAATGACGGAGGGACGGGCATATAGTATGATGCATGCTGTGCGTCCGTTCGTTCGTTCGTTCGTTCGTCCGTTCGTTCGTTCGTTCGTCCGAGGACTTCCCGTGGTCCGATCTTGACCAAATTTGGTATGCAGCCTCCTTGGGTGACCCTAAGAACCGCCCGGTGGCAGCAAATCCGATCCGAGCCCCGGGGGCGCTGCTGCAGGTGCATCATGGTCTACATGGGGTCGAGGAGGATCTCGGCAACGGATGCAGCTAGGAGGGCATGTAGGGGTATTTTTGGAATCGGGGCGACGAGAGAAAACCAATGGTGCCAGTTTCGAGCAAATCGGAGAAGTTCGGACCCGGGTTCAAATCCCAGCGGGGTATTTTTGGAACATTCTTTTTTTTTCGAGTTTTTGCATTGTTTCCGATGTTTTTGAGGGTGCTGATGACGAAAACGACATTTATTTTAACCCCAGACTCAGATTTAATTCCCGTCAGGGTCAAACATAGGAGAAATTCGTACGTTTCTGAACGTACGGGACGGGCCAAAGTTGCCGATGTATATCGCTACTTTTCCTGTTATTTGTAGATAAAGTAGGTTTTCTCGGAAACGGTGAGGAATTTTCAACTTTTGGGATTTTTCCCAATTTTCCCATAAAATTTGGAATCGAATGGAAAAAACCGCAAGTCTCTACGACCACTCCTTCACCCCAAACATTTCTATGAGTGAGTGAGTCAGTGAGTGAGTCAGTCGGATTGGGGCTTTATAGGTTCTTGATGCCTTAGGAAAAAGTATCCATTCGGAAAAGAGTTCATTAGGAAAATCGGATTAGGAAAAACGGATTAGGAAAATCGTACGGGAATCGTCGTGCCTAACACGTGCAATGAGAGTTTTCGCAACTTGGTTTTATTCCTCGCCATTGATCAATCACGCCCTTTAATCTCGATATTTGATGTTTCAAAGTAATTTCTGATGTAAACTCATGCCATTTGCGCTTGCTTTCGGCTCCCCAACGTGCCTTGTCGCGGTCCTTAACCTTACCCCATGCGGCATGCCTCTGTCGGAAGCAACGCCAGAGTTTTGACGATTGTTAAGCAATTTTGTTGAACATATTTACTTCTTTTTACGAATCAAGATCATTGGTTAGGAACCACTCGCTTCGAAGTTTTCGTATCTTAAGTCTTGGATGTAGACGGATCGAGAGGCTTGGAGCATTACCTTGCCTACAGTGGTCCTTCCCCCTCGTGTTTCTGACGGCCCACAATTTTTGAAATCATTACTATTTGTCGATTACAGTTATGCAGTCCCGCGTTTCTTGTTCCTCTGCTAAAGCGTAAAATCGTGATTACCGTATTTTCACTCTTGAGACACTTACCTTGTAGTGCTATCCATGAATTGTTCCTGCCGGTTTGGTCTGAATGTTGATGATTTGTTTTTTACAGTCTAGACCGTTGGGGCTGGTTTCCATGTTTCCTGATGACATGATGAAAGCCCAGCTCCCACTCGCAGACTACATAACCACTTTGTGCTGATCGGACAGTTCAAATTTACACGGAAAAAAGGAATTCGTTGACCCAGCGAAAATGTGCGTTGATTCCGTGATAACCGAAAAAATTTGTTGGAGTCACGAAAACTTTGTTTGAGTAACACAATTTTTGTTGGCAAAACTAACAATCTGTTAGCGCAACCAAAATATCCGTCAAAGGAACAAAGTCATGATTTTGTCACTCCAACTAACTTTTTTACTCCGCCAACGAATTGTTCGTCGTACCAACAAATTCTTCGTTGAACAAACTATTCGTTGCTCAAACAAATTTTTTTCGGTTATCACGGAATCAACGTACATTTTCGTTGGGTCAACGAATTCCTTTTTTCCGTGTACAGAACTATCGAGTTTACGAGTATGCTCTGACTGTCAGCATTAAGATTTCCTCGGGCGACACACTGGGCACAACTTCAAAATGCTTGACATGGTGCAAATGATGAAACTATTCCGTTTGAGATAAAATTTGTCAACACCTTAACTGCCATATCTTGAACTAGTATTTGTTCACCCTCAGTCTCGAGTGCAAATAAGATACTTGCTGCTCTTCACACCCCAGTTCTGTGAAGAGCAGCAAGAATCTTATTTGCACTCGAGACAGAGGGTTCAAGATATGGCAGTTGAGGTGTTGAAAAATTTGTTGGAACATGAAAACCAGCCCCAGCGGTCTAGATACTGTAAGAAACAAATCATCAACATTCAGACCAAACCGGCAGGAACAATTCATGGATAGCACTACAAGGTAAGTGTCTCAAGAGTGAATCCTGGAACTGTGCCAGGTGTAAACACTTATGGAGTGTTCTAGAGTCCTAAGGGCCATTGGACTTGGCCCCAAGAATCTTTTGATACATTTTGTAATAATTTCTTTCTTGTATATTAATTCTGATTTATGTGTTTCAGATGCCTATGGACCGTCTGACATTCAATGGAGCACTCTGCTGACCCTCTTGTTCCAGGACAAGGAGCTACTGACAGGGCACCTCAGTCATCCGGGTGGAAATGCACGATCCAAAAGAAAGTGGGACGAAATTGCCGCCTTACTCAACAGTTCAGGCCCAGACGCTATTCAGAAGGATGGCAAGCAATGGAAAGCTGTAAGTATCATACTCCATAATTTTTCTTAAAATGAATTTAATTGAAGTGCAATGCAGTTTTACTAAAGGAGAGATTCTTTTTTTTCAGGCTTGGGCTGCATGCAAAGGGCGTGCCCGTAGGGCATACAGAATGAGAACAATTCCGGGCATGCCACTCCCTCACCCTGATCATGTTGCGGGACTACCAGAACATTACCGCAGAATACTGGTGCTGATAGGAGCGACCCCACCAGAGAATGGCATTGAGGTACACACCTTTCTTCACTTATCATTTTTATATCCCTCTATTTTAATTATATTAAATATTACTGTTTGTCATGTATTAAGGCCAGGGACAGGTGAAAAAATGAAGAAGTTTGGTGAAATTGAATGAAATGAGTTCTGGGTGGAAAATGGTCCTTTGGACCTTCCTCTTTCAGGATCTGTCGGGACTTCGACTATCCGGGACCTGGAAGTGCTTAAAATACATCTTTTCGCACACTCCTGCATTTACGACCCTTTAGTAAAATTGTCCGTTTTGCCATCAAGGGGGGAGGGGGGGGGGTCTAGCGAAAATCTTGCCATTTTCAAAATGAACCCCACTGTCATAATTTGTTGGGAATATGAAATCATACTTCAAAGAGACTAAGATTTGATTTTTGAAGGCATATGCTAGGTCTTGAACCCAGTCGAATTGTCTTTTTTGGACTGTTTTGGCTTTATTTAGCCGTATCTTGAACAATCCTCTTGCGCATACTATTTTGACGTAAAAGGCTTATCTTCACATTTTGCACTTCTTCGATTCATTTTAAAAAGATTCCAGCATGCCTAGTTCAAAATTTCCATTATATTAGTAATCACATGCTTTTTTCATCTAAGAAGTCACTAAAACTTGTCTATTTTGTACATTGTTGATCAATTTAAGTGAAATGCATGCTTTAGAAGCTTGCCAATGATAATGTAATGGACATTTTCAGTTGTGCATGCTGGGATCTTTTAAAAATGAATCGAAGAAGTGAAAAATATCCAGGTCAACCTTTTACGACAAAATAGTATGCGCAAGGAGATTTTTTTGGCTGAAAATCCATTAAAATCTGTCACCAAACTTTAAACGCCCTTTTCTCCGAAGACATTTTTTTAACATTTGAATGGTCCTGTGCGCATACAGTTTGAAGTATCGTCAATGATATTTTTTCCACTGACTCAGTAGGTTATTGCGAGGAAACGCAAGTGACAGTTTTTGTATATTCCACCCAGAAGTATGGTTTTGGATATCGGTTTTTACAAAAAAAGGGAAAATCTTTGGTTTTTGAAAAATATCAAAATTGAAAAGTTGGTATTTTGCTATCAGTGCCGGAAACTAAAATCTGTCACTTGCGTTTGTTCTTTGGACTTAGACGAACAAAAAAATATGTCGGTCAGGTCAATAACCCAAAATGGGAAACGCACAGGAATTTTTTAACAAACACTTAAAAAATTATAAAAAAGCCTGTATCTCAGGAACCGCTTGATATTATGGGATGGGATTTTGGGTGAAATAGTTTATCATCAAGAGTAAGATTTTGACAGAAAATAAGAAGTTTTGGACCAGCAGTTTCTGAGATCATTTTTTCACCTGTCCCTGGCCTTAACATTGTCATGTTTACAGGTGGCTGCTGACCAACCAGATCCTGCCATGGTCGCTGACCAACTAGATCATGCCCTGGTCGCTGATCAACTAGATCATGCCATGGTCGCTGACCAACCAGATAATGCCATGGTCGCTGACTAACTAGATCCTGCCATGGTCGCCGAAGAAGTTGTTCAGGCAGAACAGGTGGTTGCTCCCTCGGTAAGAGAGTTCACCCATCTTCAACTATTTTGCTCCAATTTACATGGTGACATTAATTTTTCCTCTTGCTTTTTTTGCAGAATCCAAAAGATGAATCTGACGACAATGACTACGGAAACTATGACCTTTACCACCATTGGGAGTTGGAAATGCCAAATGAACCACCAGAAGACCCTGCTTCAGTGGTGAGCTTTAGTTAGAACGGCATGGCAGTAAAGAAGTTTCTCTTATTATTAATTTCTGCTCTTCCTTCCAGGTTGTGAAGCAGGAACCAACTGAGGTGATCACCTTGTCTGATGTAAGTTTTAATTGACAATACTGAAGTGATGTGCAATTTTGTTAAACATATTTTTTTAAATTTTAAAATTTGTTTTGTTTGCAGAGTCCATTGAGGCAGCAACACTTGCCTCTCAATAATTTTGGGTTTACTCCTCCGTTGAAGAGAGGACGTTTCAATGACTCAGGGGCTATTCCACGAGTTCAAGCTCAAGCTTCTCCTGTGGTTAGTATCAGTGACTTTTCAAATTACTGAAGTAGAAAAGTTTTATTTTCTTCTCAACTTATATTTTGCTTTTGCTTGTAGGTTGTAAAGCAGGAAAAATAAGATGCACCAGAGTCTGCCTACAGGTGCAGGCTTTGTTTTAGTCAGTTAGGAGCTGATTTTCAAGAAGAGGCTCAACCTGGTGGTTCCCGGGAACAAACTTTGTCATCCCTGATTTCCGTTAACACCCGTGTCATGAGGGATTTATTAAAACAGTTCAAGTCCACTTGAACCCCATGGTATTTACATTATTGCCTACTTCTGTAAGTTGTTTGTTTGGTTTTAAGTACTAGGAGCTGATAGGCAACCTCTTTTTGTCATTGTTAGTTCCAAGTTGTGTGCTAAATGTGGGTTAAATGCATAGTCTCGTACACTGTCAGAAAATTCCGAAAAAAATGCAAAAATCATGGAGATTTTCCGAAACTCCTGCATGGAGCTCTCCATAAATGCAAATTCTGGGCTTTCTCCGAAAAATTTCGGAATTTTGAACAAAAATGCATGCTTCACTATCACAAAAACACGAAAAAAAGGTTTGCAACCAGTTAAAATTTGAGGGAAAGGTGAACCCCTACTTCTTGAGCTCAGTTTTCATAATATTAAGGGAAAGCTACAGGATGTAAGTCAAATGAGCTTGAATGAGACTGTCCCTTCTTTGACCATTTCAGACCAAAAAATGCTTCAGCAAAGTCCTCTTTAATATGTCTGAGAAAAGACTTGCATTTTACCTCCCATCTGGACCCAAGGAATGCTCTGAAGAACATCTGTTTAAGCCCTGAGTAAATCTCTCCGAAAAAAAATGGAAAATGAATAGAGTCTCCATGAACGTGATTATAGGGTTTTTCTCCATAAAATTTCGGAGCTAATTTCTAACAGTGTAACTCCCGCAAGTTACTTTTGTTTGTTTTTGTAAGACTTTGTGGGTCATGTCTGCTAGATTTCATAGGATTTTACATTACCTCTTTTTGTCATTGTGTTAGTTCCAAGTTGTGTGCTAAATGTGTAGACATAACGGAACCAAATTTTGTCCTGATTATGATAACATAATTGCCTACAGATTAAAAACTCGTTCGGAGGAGAACCCGAGTCCTAACCGAGGTTTCTGGGGAGGTTTTTACTAACTTTATAAAACTTGTTAGAACTTAGAGGTTTTTCCTTTGGTTCTAAATAATCCTGGTGAGTCTCATAGCCTTCGTGCGAGGGGTCGGCAACTCATATATTACTTCGTACGCGGTGGCTATATTGCCTGTATATTATCACTCGCGCTGCTCGCTGGGGGCTCCGCCCCCAGACCCCCGCATGTGTGGGGCACGTACCGAAGTATTTTTAGTAAGTCCGTGGTGACCAAAGGAAAATTTTCTTATGAAGTAACTGTACTGCTTTTTGGAAGGGTCTATTTAACTGCTTTTGACCATTAATTTTTAAGGTACTATTACTGCCCAATTAGATAGCTTGTATTGTATTGGCTACAGTGGCAGTCAACGGCATTCAAGGTCCGGAAAATATTGAAGACTGCTTTGACAAGAATAAGATCTGTGTTCATTATGGTCTATGTGACCGAAGGCCAAACTAATGGGCCTCTTTTGCGTCTTTCATTTCTGATTTCTACAGATTTCTCCGGCCAGGTTTAAGACGCAATATGTTACATGGCTTTTACTGCTTGGAAACGGTTGTATTTTGTTCAGTTTAGGCCCATTTCATCGTTTTGAAGATGTTGCCGGTGACGGGAACCCGATTGCGGCACAGTTTCGGAAATGTCACGACCAGACCTCCCGATGGGGCGAATAAAAATTTTTAATCGGTCGGTCCCCTTTTTTGAAGATTGAGTCGATTTTGTTGAATTTAGGCCTATTAAATCGTTTTTTGAGGATGTTGCCAGTGACGGAGACCCGATTGCGGCACAGTTTCGGAAATGTCTCGACCAGACCTACCGATGGGGTGAATAAAAATTTTTAGTCGGTCGGTCCCCTTTTTTGAAGATAGAGTAGATTTTGTTGAATTTAGGCCTATTTAATCGTTTTTAAGGATGTTGCCGGTGACGGAGACCCGATTGCGGCCCAGTTTCGGAAATGTCTCGAGCAGACCTACCGATGGGGCGCATAAAAATTTTTAGTCGGTCGGTCCCCTTTTTTAGGGGTTCCGACGAAGGAGGACCCCTATTGCCCGGGACGGCTCAGATTCTTTCTTCCGCCGACGCAAATCTAAAAATGGTTCCCGCCAAATTACTCCTTATCATAAAAAAATGAAAATTGCTGAAAATTTCGAAAATTTATCGTAAGAATTTAACGTAAACGACAAAAACATAAATTTGCAACAATGAAGCACCCTTATCCCTTCACATTTTCCAGAAACGTTTCAAAGACAAAATGTGCTACTCCCCAAAACTAAGCATCCTGCCTCATCAAAGTGACAAAAAATCATGTCTGTTCTGACAAAATAGTTAAAACATGAAAAAAAGTCACCATGGCAACGACACGATGTCATCGTACCAACTGTCAAAATTTAAAGTCGCCGATAAAAAGAAATCAAAACGCCGTGAAATTCGAAAATGCCAATGCTAACGCATTGCACGGTGTCCCGACATTGGAACATCTTTGAAGTCTGTCAGTAAAAAGTTCGTAGCAAAAAAGACGCAATAAATTAATTGTCGGGGGTTGGCAACAATTTTCTCGGCGTCTGCGCCCTTTCGAAAATCGCGAGGCTGAAAAAACGAGTAGTCGCGCATTGAAACTGCCCCTCCATTGTTGCTGAGGTTGAATTGTTTGGCTTGCTTTTAAAGGTTGCGGTTCTCTTGTGATGTTTTCCTCAATTCTGTAACCAGCACGACGTTGGTTTGACGAACTTTATAAACTCGGGAGAGGTGGTTTCGAAACGCGGATGACTTTAGTTTGACGATCATGAGCCCTGTAAATTGCGAGATCGCGAGATGGACTGAGATGGTCATTGTGTTAACTGAATCAGGTTTGGGGATGTAAAAATGCCGGTAGGATTCCAAGTTACGTAAATAACGGTAAAATTAACGTAATTAACGTTTAGACGACAGACTTCAAATTTATTTCCACAACCGGAACACCGTGCAATGCGTTAGCATTGGAATTTTTGAAGATTGAGTGGATTTTGTTGAATTTAGGCCTATTTAATCGTTTTTGAAGATGTTGCTGGTGACGGGGACCCGATTGCGGCACAGTTTCGGAAATGTCTCGACCAGGCCTACCGATGGGGCGAATAAAAATTTTTAGTCGGTCGGTCCCCTTTTTTGAAGATTGAGTGGATTTTATTGAATTTAGGCCTATTAAATCGTTTTTGAGGATGTTGCCGGTGACGGGGACCCGATTGCGGCACAGTTTCGAAAATGTCTCGACCAGACCTACCGATGGGGCGAATAAAAATTTTCAGTCGGTCGGTCCCCTTTTTTGAAGATTGAGTGGATTTTGTTGAATTTGGGCCTATTTTATCGTTTTTGAGGATGTTGCCGGTGACGGGGACCCGATTGCGGCACAGTTTCGGAAATGTCTCGACCAGACCTACCGATGGGGCGAATAAAAATTTTCAGTCGGTCGGTCCCCTTTTTTGAAGATTGAGTGGGTTTTTTGAATTTAGGCCTATTTAATCGTTTTTGAGGATGTTGCCGGTGACGGGGACCCGATTGCGGCCCAGTTTCGGAAATGTCTCGACCAGACCTACCGATGGGGCGAATAAAAATTTTCAGTCGGTCGGTCCCCTTTTTTGAAGATTGAGTGGATTTTGTTGAATTTGGGCCTATTTTATCGTTTTTGAGGATGTTGCCGGTGACGGCGACCCGATTGCGGCACAGTTTCGGAAATGTCCCGACCAGACCTACCGATGGGGCGAATAAAAATTTTCAGTCGGTCGGTCCCCGTTTTTGAAGATTGAGTGGGTTTTTTTGAATTTAGGCCTATTTAATCGTTTTTGAGGGTGTTGCCGGTGACGGGGACCCGATTGCGGCACAGTTTCGGAAATGTCTCGACCAGACCTACCGATAGGGCGAATAAAAATTTTCAGTCGGTCGGTCCCCTTTTTTGAAGATTGAGTGGATTTTGTTGAATTTAGGCCTATTTATTCGTTTTTTGAGGATGTTGCCAGTGACGGAGACCGGATTGCGGCACAGATTCGGAAATGTCTCGACCAGACCTACCGATG
This sequence comes from Thrips palmi, assembly GCF_012932325.1. Lineage (NCBI taxonomy): Eukaryota > Metazoa > Arthropoda > Insecta > Thysanoptera > Thripidae > Thrips > Thrips palmi. Next base: position 12,339,272 of record NW_023144629.1, on the reverse strand, counting down.
GGGCGAATAAAAATTTCTAGTCGGTCGGTCCCCTTTTTTGAAGATTGAGTAGGTTTGCTCGGAAACGGTGAGAAATTTGTTCCCCTTTTTTGTAGATAAAGTAGGTTTTCTCGGAAACGGTAAGGAATTTTCGACTTTTGGGATTTTTCCCAATTTTCCCATTAAATTTGGAATCGAATGGAAAAAACCGCAAGTCTCTACGACCACTCCTTCACCCCAAACATTTCTATGAGTCAGTGAGTCAGTCAGTGAGTCAGTCGGATTGGGGCTTTATAGGTTCTTGATACTCGCGCTGCTCGCTGGGGGCTCCGCCCCCAGACCCCCGCATGTGTGGAGCGCGTGCCGAAGTATTTTCAGTAAGTCCGTGGTGAGCAAAGGCAAATTTTCTAAGGAAGTAAATGTCCTGCTTCTTTGGAAGCTCTATTTAACCGCTTTTGACCATATAATAAGGCTACTTTTACTGCCCAAATAGATAGCTTGTATTGCATTGGCTACTGTGGCAGTCAATGGGTGCATACAAGGTCCGGAAAATATTGAAGACTGCTTTGACAAGGATAGAGGTGAAAGGAAAAAAACCTTAAGTCTCTACGACCACTCCTCGACCCCAAACATTTCTTTGAGTGAGTAAGTGAGTGAGTCAGTCAGTCAGTCGGATTGGGGCTATATAGATTCTTGAAGATGATTGCCCAATTGCCGGTGGCGGGGTCCCGATTACGGCACAGCTTCGGAAATTCTCGACCAGACCTACCGATGGGGCGAATAAATTTTTTTAGTCATTCGGTCCCCTTTTTGGAAGATTGAGTAGCTTTGCTCGGAAACAGTGAGAAATTTTCAACTTTTGAGATTTTTCCCAATTTTCCCATTAAATTTGGAATCGAATAAGAAAACCCGCAGGTCTTTACGACCACTCCTTGACCCCCAACATTTCTACGAGTGAGTGAGTCAGTGAGTCAGTCAGTCGGATTGGGGCTATATGGGTCCTTGATTGATGAGTGAGGGAGTCAGTCAGTCGGATTTTGGGGCTTTATAGGTTCTTGATGACAATTGATGATTGATTTTGAGTATGTTGCCGGTGACGGGGACCCGATTGCGGCACAGTTTCTGAAATGTCTCGACTTGACCTACCGATTGGGCGAATTAAAATTTTTAGTCGGTCGGTCCCCTTTTTTGAAGATTGAGTGGACTTAGTTAAATTTAGGCCTATTTAATCGTTTTTGAGGATGTTGCCGGTGACGAGGACCCGATTGCGGCACAGTTTCAGAAATGTCTCGACCAGACCTACCGATGGGGCGAATTAAAATTTTTAGTCGATCGGTCCCCTTTTTTGAAGATTGAGTGGACTTTGTTAAATTTAGGCCTATTTAATCGTTTTTGAGGATGTTGCCGGTGACGGGAACCCGATTGCGGCACAGTTTCGGAAATGTCTCGACCAGACCTACCGATGGGGCGAATAAAAATTTTTACTCGGTCGGTCCCCTTTTTTGAAGATTGAGTGGGTTTTGTTGAATTTAGGCCTATTTAATCGTTTTTTGAGGATGTTGCCAGTGACGGAGACCCGATTGCGGCACAGTTTCGGAAATGTCTCGACCAGACCTATCGATGGGGCGAATAAAAATTTTTAGTCGGTTGGTCCCCCTTTTTGAAGATTGAGTGAGTTTTGTTGAATTTAGGCCTATTTAATCGTTTTTTGAGGATGTTGCCAGTGACGGAGACCCGATTGCGGCACAGTTTCGGAAATGTCTCGACCAGACCTACCGATGGGGCGAATAAAAATTTTTAGTCGGTCGGTCCCCTTTTTTGAAGATTGAGTGGGTTTTGTTGAATTTAGGCCTATTTAATCGGTTTTTGAGGATGTTGCCAGTGACGGAGACCCGATTGCGGCACAGTTTCGGAAATGTCTCGACCAGACCTACCGATAGGGCGAATAAAAATTTTTAGTCGGTCGGTCCCTTTTTTGAAGATTGAGTAGGTTTGCTCGGAAACGGTGAGGAATTTGTTCCCCTTTTTGGCCCGTCCCGTTTATTTTTTGTAAAAAAATGACGGAGGGACGGGCATATAGTATGATGCATGCTGTGCGTCCGTTCGTTCGTTCGTTCGTTCGTCCGTTCGTTCGTTCGTCCGAGGACTTCCCGTGGTCCGATCTTGACCAAATTTGGTATGCAGCCTCCTTGGGTGACCCTAAGAACCGCCCGGTGGCAGCAAATCCGATCCGAGCCCCGGGGGCGCTGCTGCAGGTGCATCATGGTCTACATGGGGTCGAGGAGGATCTCGGCAACGGATGCAGCTAGGAGGGCATGTAGGGGTATTTTTGGAATCGGGGCGACGAGAGAAAACCAATGGTGCCAGTTTCGAGCAAATCGGAGAAGTTCGGACCCGGGTTCAAATCCCAGCGGGGTATTTTTGGAACATTCTTTTTTTTTCGAGTTTTTGCATTGTTTCCGATGTTTTTGAGGGTGCTGATGACGAAAACGACATTTATTTTAACCCCAGACTCAGATTTAATTCCCGTCAGGGTCAAACATAGGAGAAATTCGTACGTTTCTGAATGTACGGGACGGGCCAAAGTTGCCGATGTATATCGCTACTTTTCCTGTTATTTGTAGATAAAGTAGGTTTTCTCGGAAACGGTGAGGAATTTTCAACTTTTGGGATTTTTCCCAATTTTCCCATAAAATTTGGAATCGAATGGAAAAAACCGCAAGTCTCTACGACCACTCCTTCACCCCAAACATTTCTATGAGTGAGTGAGTCAGTGAGTGAGTCAGTCGGATTGGGGCTTTATAGGTTCTTGATATTACTTGCATATTACCCCAATTCCGCCTCTATAATACCTCTTTATTACTTTATGTTACTTTTTATTACTATATATTACACATATATTACCTATATTACTGATAATATACGTACCGTGAAACGGGGTAACTTCGGACACTTTTGATAGGTTTTTTTGAAATTGTGAAAGTTGTGGTGATGTCATGGACTTGAGGGTTAAAATTTATCATCTACCCACCTTTAGCTTCGTTTTGGCGCTTATATCAATTATCTGCACCTCACCGTTTTTACAGTGGAGGGTCCGAAGCAGTGTCCGAAATTACCCCGTGTTTTGGGGTAATTTCGGACACCCCTGGAAAAAACGACTTTTCGTTCTGATTTTGGTCCCAAAATCGATCACTGTCTCTTTCTAAAGTGCCAATATGATTATACGAGAAATTCGTAAGGGTTGAGATGTAAAGGTAAGGTAGGGGTGGTCATACATAATTTGAAGTCATGTAATTGCATTCATATGTAGTTTGATTTCAGGAATAGTGAGTGGAACTAGTAAAGCCATTTAGAACGCTTCTATTTTTAAATTTTTGACCGATTAGCTTTCATAGGCAACTCGGGCCTTACTTTATTACGCGAAAAGTGAATCTTAAATCTTTCTCTACAAGATTACATACGATCACATACATGCATATGAAAGGCAAGTAGTCGTGTCGTATGTACGGTTAGGAAGATACAGGGGCTCAGTGGAAAGCTTTGCATTTCAATTGTAGTGAACCGGCGAGCTATGCAGCCATTCGCCAAGGGCAACTCTCATGTCACATGAAAGAAAATTAATCGCAAAACAGTCGTTGACACTAAGGTAGGACATGCACATAAAACTAAGTATGAAAGATGTAGCTTTGCCCCATTGTTATGAAATTCGAAGTTTACAAAGCAACCGCTGTAAAGGTGCTACCACAATGCTCTCATACTTAAGCCATGTCATAGTTAGCATCTCATAGTTAGTGAGATATGGGCCTTTTGAGCAGGGTAGAGTGTTCTGAACTGTCGTCAGATTGATCTTAGTGATGAAATTAATTAATTTTAAGTTATTTCACGCGAATCGTCGTCTTGGTTAATAAATAAGGACAGAAATACGGGGACTACTTCGCCCCGCGCAACGCGGAACCCACAGCATGAGACATTTTACACGTGTAAACACTTTTCTGACGAACTCAAGGCAAGAAAATTAGGAAATTATCATCATCAAACTGTTCACTGTGACTCAATTTCATCAACATTTCGACTAAAATGCAAGAGAACCATGGATTATACAGATAGCAGACAGCCGCGGCGCGGACTACCTTCCCGGCGACGAAGTTCCGTCACCGGCCGAGAGAGGGCGTTGTTGAAGAGCGCGAGAAGGCGTCGGCTGCGATTGTTTGTCAACAACGTTTAAATGCCAACCGTCGTGCGTGGCTGCAGCGTTCACTGAAAACGTAATGGTCGGACACATCGCCAAATTATGGCGTGACAAAAAGTCACGCCAAAAATTGGCGTGACATGAAATTCACGTCAAAAAATGGCGTGACATGTGAGTCACACCCTCATTTGGCGTGAATGACAACGCGTTTTATGAGAAAAGTCACGCCAAAAAGCGGCATGACAAGAAATTCGCGCCAGAAATTGGCGTGAATTTTAGAGTCACGCCGATTTTTGGCGTGACTTTTCTGTCATGCCGTTTAATGGCGTGACACTTAATTCACGCCCCTGCAGCGGCACGAAGTCACGTCAATAGATTTTCAGTGTTTGTTTGCAAACAAGATTTAAATGTAAATCGTCGTGCGCGGCTTGTGGAGAGTGAATACATTGGCGTGACATGGGGGTGATAAAGAAGCACTGCCCGAGGAGATGCTCTAGCAATAGTGAGTAAGATGAGAACTTGTGTGCAAGAGGAAATAAGCTTCAAATTTGGTGTCCCTTTCGATGAGTGTCAGTTCATTTTAGACGCACCTTCATTACCCTTTTTTCTGGTAGCTTATTTCCCCTTGGTCATGTGGGTTCTTGATGGCGATAACGTTAACTTCACTTTGACAATCTCTTTTGCAGGATGGAGGACAGAAGCCAAAGCCAAGCGTGTCTCGCTCTTGTGCTTGTTGGAAGGTCGAAGGAGGCTGGTGCTCTCAAAGAGCAGACCTCATAATCCAAGGAGGTGGTGGGTTAGGCCCACACTGGAGCATCACGATGACATGGGGCCCTGGTGCACAATTATCCCCATAATGAAAGAGCAGGACCCGGAGATGTTCTACAGCATGTTTCGGATGACACCTGAGGCTTTTGACAGGTTGCTAGTTTTGATCGAGCCACACGTCACCAAAAAAGCCTGGCGTAAGGTAATCCCTCCGGGTGAGAGGCTTGCCATCACACTGAGGTAAGAACCCTTGGAACCATGCTTCTATTACATTCTGCACCACAATCTCATCCTTTAACATTCTGCAGGTACCTTGCAACTGGCCAGACTTTCACGCAGCTGATGCACTATTTTCTGGTTAGTGAAGAGACAATATCAAAAATAGTATTTGAGACTACAAGTGTGATATGGACTGTCTTGGAGCCACTTGTTTTTGAAACCCCAACACAGGTAAGGGAATTCAACTGTAAAGACAAAAGTATCGTGCCCACATTTCACAATGTTCAAGTTCTTCAGATTTAAACTGTTTTTTTTTTTACCTTTGTTGCAGGAAGCTTGGCTCCGGGTTGCATCAGAGTATGAAGCAATGTGGCAAGTGCCACATTGCATTGGAGGAGTTGATGGAAAACACATTCGCTTGCAGGTAGTTTATCAGGAATTTCTAGTTTCACTGAAAAAGTACGATATACTTGCATGTATATCACATGTAACACAGGATTTTGTTCCATTTGTCACAGCAACCGGCTCGAAGTGGGTCCAAAAACTTTAATTATAAAGGTTTCCACAGTATAATCCTGATGGTGGTAGCAGATGCAAAATCCAAGATTTTGATAGCAGATGCTGGTGCAAGTGGGAGAAGAGGGGATGGGAATGTGTTTCACCGCTCTTCCCTGGGCCGGAGAATGAGGCGCAAAGCACTGAACATTCCCCCACCTTGCCCAGTGGAGGGAATGGAATTGGAAAGTACCCCATTCTTCATGGTTGGAGATGCTGCCTTTGGGAGGAGTGTCAACATGGTGACTCCTTTCAAAGGCAAATTCCTACCCCCAGCGGAAAGGATTTTCAACTATCGCATATCCCGTGCCAGAAAAAATGTGGAGAACACCTTCGGAATAATGAGGAAAAGATATGAAGTTCTGGACAGGCCCATGCAAACAGACGTTGTTTCCTCAACCTCCACTGTCCTCGCTTGCTGTGCCCTTCACAACTATCATTTGCAAGATGTCAAGAGTGTGCCGCCGAAGAGCAAGAGGGAAGTTCGTGGAGAGTATTGTGATCAGATTGGTGAAAATGGTGAAGTAATTTATGGCAGATATAGCAATGAGGATCCAGTGAAGGAAAGAGAAATCCTGGAAAGGTTGAGGGGTGAAGTTGCTGAAGCTGGAGAGGATACTGATGTAAGCAAAGAAGAATTTATCGAGAGCTTGGTGACCTACTTTGTAGAAAATCCGTTGCCCTGGCAACTTCAGTCAGCATATATGTTATGAATCAATCAGTGATCCAATTGCATGATGCTCCAGTTTGGTAGCAATTCTAACTTCAGCCCTCTTGACACAATTTTACATCATTGTGCTGAAATACTTGATACTTGTGATGAAATAAAAACAATTATTATGGAAATCTATTTGTCATTTTAATAACTTGAATAAATAAATTTATGAGGGACTAGCTATCACATAATAAATAAATTCAAGAGGACAACAATGAATTCAATACGAACCATTCCTAACAATATTATAAGGGAACTATCACCCACTTCACAAACATGAATAAAGCTTCTTCGTACAGATAGCTAAGTTAAATGCAATTAATGCAAAATTAACAAAAATAAGAAATTGAGCTACTTAAAATATTTTGAATATCTCATAACATCTTATAGAATGCATTGTCAAGTAAATAAATATACGGCATAAAACATGCCTTCACACATTAAGTAATAAATAGTGTAGCTTCTAACATTGGCTAAACAACTGAAAATAAATATATGACATATAACATGCATTCACACATTAAATAATAACTAGTGTAGCTTCTAACATTGGCTAAACAATTACTATCACAAAATGAACACAGATAAAATGAATGGAATAATACTTAAAGTGGTAACAGTTTGGTGGTAAGTAATTCATAAGCGAGTAAACTTCTAAGGTGAGGCATTGCTTCTTGGCCAAACTGAAAGCCATTCCCCAGGCAGAAGTGCTTGGCGTACATGCAGATGAAAATGCCACAGTCATATCCATTGTTTTGACGAGGTATGCCCTGAAATAATGAAGCTTTCTTCAGAATATTGAACCAATCTTTCGATTTATTATTTCATTGTTTGCATTTTAACTCACCTCTGCGTGTACAGTAGTCCAATCACCGGAGAAGTAAAGTTTCACTAACTGAAAATGTAGGATTTACATGAGTAAAGACAAGGTCTTTTCCATCATATCAAAGAAACAGATTTGTATATTATAATACCTGAAGCACACCATGATGTTCCTTTTCAAGGCTATCATAAACTGTCATTACCCTTCTCTTGACATCCACAATTATTAAAGTCCAGTGAGAGTTGGTACAAAATGGCACAAGTAAAAAATCAAAAACCTCAATTTCCTCCTGAAAATAGAAATGTATGCATGATTTCTACTTCACTTTAATTTCTGGTAATGGAGAAAGAAAATATTGGCTTACCTTGCTCTTGATTGTTCCCTTATGCCCTGCAATACCATGTGCGATCAGGGATGTAATGAAGTGACAGGTGACAGCGAGCGTCAATTTGCCTGATGTTTGGCCTGATGTTTGGCTCACAAGTCCCATGTAACAATCAATAATCTGCCAAACAGAAAAGAGAGCCTGGTCGTATATTACTGATTCAATTACAATTCAAATAATGTTAACAAAACAAGTTTCATACCATATCATTCAACCATGTTGCAGGCTTGAGAGTTTGGAAGTCACATCCTCTTATGTGAAGGTCATTGAAATGTACAATCACATCATTGGGGTCAATTTCAAATGAGGCATTAATTAATTGCTGAAATAAAAAATATTTTTGTAACATTGAAAAGAGAATGAAGGTCATGCGATCAATGGGTCAATCAATACCTGCATTTCAGAGTTAAGAGTTGGATAGACAAAATCTTGGTTCTTCTTTGACACATTCTGGCGAGCTTCACTAATTTGTTTCCAGAAATCATGAACAAGGCTATCTATTACAAGTTCGGGTAGGTTCTTGCATCTAGCAGCTAGTGACATAAAGAACAGATTAAGAGGATCCTCCTCCTCTTTAGGCATGATTGATTCAGCTAAACTTTTTAGAAAATCAGAATCTGGCTGCTCTATCACAGACTTCTTAAAATGATAAGTTTGCTTTCTATCTGGGACATGCTCATGGTATGGAGCAGTTTTTCTCCGTTTTGCTAGGGCTGTTTCCATTTCAATTTGTTTCTCTCTCACTTGTTGTGCTATCTCAGCCCTCAGTTTCTTCCTGTTCTCAAGTTTAGTGTCTTGCTCTTCCATCTTTACCTGCAGCTTGGACTTGCCCCTTTTTTTAGGTTTCTCGCAGCCTTCATCTACTGCAACTTCATCATCCTCATCAAACATGTCACCTTCAGTGTAATTCCACTTTAGGGATTTAAGACGTTGCTTCTGGAAAAAAAAAGGTAGAAAATTTACAGGCATATTGATGACAGGGAGATGCCAGAAAGATCATGTTATCCTACCTACCTTGGTTTTATTATTCTCCTTTACAGAAGCCTTTGGTTTGACCTTGATCTCGTGAGGCTTTTTCTCAAACATAGGAGGTTTCCTTTCAATTTTTCTTCCGTTGACATCCTGCAATGAAATAAATGGGCAAAATAGTTCTAAACTCTCCAAGTTCACAGAAAATTATTGCTCACCAACTAACCTTGAGTGGGGATCGAAAGGGTTCATTGATGTGCTGAGTTGACCCAACCTCAGACTGGCTGCCAGTGAATGCCTTGTTGAGTTTATCGAATCTGAACTTCTCCCTCTCGTCATTACTTAATTCAGCCATTTCATTACTGAAATCCATCGCAGACTTATGATTACCTCCTACCTCGTCTTCAGAAACGGGGAAATCAGTTTCACTGCCGGTTTCACTATTGTCACTATCACTGTCGCCTCCTGTATCATCATCATCATCTTCTTCACTTAAATGCTCAAGGTTTCCTAGTTGCTCGTCTTTCCTTATGTTAATCTCATCCAAGAAAGACGTCTCCTTCGCGTATTTGAATTCTCTTGGTTTTCTTTTGGCCTGCGACCCACTCGCTGCCTTCTTCAATTTGGTATTGTAATACGTGCATCTGATGCGTCGGACACTTTGCCATTCAATTTTGCAGTTTTCAGCTGAAAAATACATTTAAGAGTCAAGTCCACTGATCAGAACCTCTTTTAAGTGCATGGCAAGGGGACATAGGCCTCCGAAAAATGGGACGCCTTAGTTCATTGAATTCCACGAAATACAACGAAAATTCAACGAATGGGATGCCGAAATTCAAGCCTCTGTCCCCTTGACAAAATGACATGAACTGTACCTGATAAAGTCCCCTTAAAATGTTTCGAAATGTCCTGCCAGGCCGCCTCCGTCGCAGTGACATTTCGGTACAGCGGGTGCTTGGGATCCCATAGGACTGGATGGTGTCCCACAAGGACCGCCACTTGGCGTGGTGACGCAAAGTCCTTCTTAGGAGGCTTTCTCTGACTAGGAGATCTTGTCTTCATCTTAATTATATTCAATAACGACTTGTTGACTAGAGACGCCACGCGCGACGGTTGGCATTTAAACCTTGTTGACAAACAAACAATCGCAGACGCCTTCTCGCGCTCTTCAACAACGCCCTCTCTCGGCCGGTGACGGAACTTCGTCGCCGGGAAGGTAGTCCGCGCCGCGGCTGTCTGCTATCTGTATAATCCATGGTTCTCTTGCATTTTAGTCGAAATGTTGATGAAATTGAGTCACAGTGAACAGTTTGATGATGATAATTTCCTAATTTTCTTGCCTTGAGTTCGTCAGAAAAGTGTTTACACGTGTAAAATGTCTCATGCTGTGGGTTCCGCGTTGCGCGGGGCGAAGTAGTCCCCGTATTTCTGTCCTTATTTATTAACCAAGACGACGATTCGCGTGAAATAACTTAAAATTAATTAATTTCATCACTAAGATCAATCTGAGGACAGTTCAGAACACTCAACCCTGCTCAAAAGGCCCATATCTCACTAACTACCCCATGGGAACATGAGCGTGGATGCGACGTTGAGGGGATGTTGACTGCCCACGTCGAATCGACGTGTATCGTCGAGTCGACATCGAGCCTTAAGTGACGCGCGAGGCGGCGTGGATGGGACGTGGATTAGTTCATCGATCAATATTCTTGTAAAATGTTCACCTTCTTCAAAACAAAACTTTTTTTTTTTGCATTTGTTGTTTAGTCAGTGTTACATTTTTGTTACCTTCGCACCCGACGAATTGTTGATGGAATGTTCTTTGTTCCCCGGGATTCGAACCCAGGACCAGTGCCTTACGGCACCGCAACGCTACCAACTGCGCCACGAAGCCAACTGAGGAACGACACGAAGGCGGGCGATGTGCCTCGCGCTGCTCGCGCACCTTGGTAGACCCGGGCTTTCTGCAACGTTCTAGCGGATTTTCTCCTCAAGCTGGGGAACAGTCTTGACTTGGAAGCGGTGCACGGCATTTTAACAGTTGTTTCCTATCCAATTAGTGTTTGCGGCTGAACACAAGCAACGATTATACAATCCACAAACGATCGACGTGGATTAAACGTCGATCCGCAGCAACTCTTTCTTCGACTCAAAATCGACGTGGAAGCGATGTCGAATTATAGCAACGTTTATATCGCTGTAAAATCGACGTGGAATCGATGTCGATCAACAGCGTCTCTCATTCGCTGCAACATCGACGTGGAATCGACGTTGAATTCTTGCAGTAATTATTTCGCTGTGAAATCGACGAACGCTCTACGTCGATTTTGGGTGGAAAAAATCCATCCACCTAATCCACCTATTGCACGTGGATGCAACGTGGATATCACGTGGGTGTTCCCATGGGGTATGAGATGCTAACTATGACATGGCTTAAGTATGAGAGCATTGTGGTAGCACCTTAACAATTGGGGATTATCGTTGTTATTGGATTCTCTTCAACTTTCAGAAGAGCTCTTCAGCTTCCACCACTCAAACCTTGCAAAATTGAAAGTGTTCAGGACATACCCCCTCTCCCTGGCGTGACGTTTGTATGTCCGAAATTACCCCGTAAAGTAACATTTTTTCAGTTTTGAGCCCATAGAAACCATACTATTTGACCCAGGTGATTGAAAATTTGACACAGTATGCTCTTAAGATGATCGAATCGACAAACAATCACCTCATGAACCGGCCATGGACAGTTCCGGCTTGCCAGTCAAAGTTTTTACGCATAAAGCAAATTTAGGTAAAAATGGTTGAATACAAAAACCACTCTTTCTCCTGGAGTTTGCCCCGGATTTGGCCTCCGGGTGATTGATCAGATAGTTTTAAGTGTGGCCGATGCGATGCGCGCAACGGGACAAGCCTCCAAGTTGGCCGTTAGATGGGAGCATCATTGCAATGCTTCCGGGCAGAGTTGTCCGAAATTACACCGAGTGTCCGAAATTACCCCGTTTCACGGTATTTCAAACGATGATAATTGTTAATCTGAGATAAACTCCCCCTGTAGGATGTTTAGGAGACATCAGGTGTGAAATTTGGATACTATTCGTTCAGTAGTTGCTGAGAAACGTGAGTGATTACATACAGAGAGACAGAGGGACAGAGAGACAGACAGACAGACGCACGACCAGTCACTTTTCGGAGCGCCCAAACACGGCAAGGGCTTCGCTATCGCTCAGCAAAAAATCTTCTCTACATCGAAATTAAGTATGGGTTGACTACTTTTTCTGAATTTAATATTGATGTATTCCTTACTGGTCATATGGCTACCAAAAATGGTACCTCTAACTCGAATACTTTGGAAGTTGTGAGGACAAGAAAATATGGCTATTTTTACTAAGGTTAGGTTAGGGTGGTCCAATCATGGATCACCCCACCAGCGTACGGACACAAAGCAAGGTATGCATTCAGTAGTCCCAAAATATCAAAGTAGTCTGTCCAAAATGCACGATGAAAAATTTTGAAGTGACTGCGGTGATTGCTTGGCCCAGAATCAGGGGTGCAAAAATCACCTTTTTGAACGTCATTTTTCCATCGATTTTCGGGGGCCTGTTTTAGATGTCTTTCTAAACGCAACCCTGCAGAGAAGAGAGATGCAGTTACAAACTTGTCAGATTCACATCGAACAGTCAAAGGATCAGTCTAAGCAAGGAAAGACAGAAATTTAGAATCTGGTCACCTGGTCTTTACTTATAGACCCCCAAACAGAAATGATCCATGTTTGGTACCCCGATCCATGTTCGGCACTTTACCCTACCCTGTACACAAAAACCGTGTATTACGCGTAATGCACGGGGTCGTAATACCTTTTTCGGGTCAAATGTGCCAAATTTTTGCATTTTAAGGCCGTAATACACGTGTAATACCTCAGAAATACAGCGTAATACCGAGTAGTCTGTACATGATTTCTTGAAGTGTTTACCCCCTCGCACGCTTGTATGCGTATTAGCGACGGCAAGTGTGTGCCTGCCAGGCATGCACTTCGAGGTGTGTGCCTGCAGGCATGCATAAAGACGTGCATGCCTGGCACACACTGGGTCGAAATCGGGAAGGGTCATGGGAAGGCGTTGCACGTATTAAATAAATTAGCTCTTTCTATCTTCAAGAAAAGTCGAAGACCTTGACGATTCTTTAAGTTGCGCTGCCTGGCCAGTCGGGCTCGGGGGATGCTCGCACCGTGTTTCGGATAGGGATCCGGAGACAATTGAAAACAGTTTTTTGCGACTGTTGGTTTTAAGGGTTGCTGCCCTTTTCATTTGTTTCGTCATTGCAAGTGATATCCTGCCAAAATAAGTATATTTTTGCCACATGGTTCAAACGTATGTTTAGAAATTACCCTAAAATGCCATGCAATCTTTGTAAGTTTTGCAGAATGGTGACGGGGCCACCCCTTGCGTGGTATGAACTGAAAAATTGAGTGTGGACTGAGCACTACGGTGACTTCTCAATGTATATTGAGGTTAAGTCTACAGTGTGTTGCGTATGTTTCAGTGAAGACTCTTCCAGTCTTCCTTGATGAGATCCGCCCCTTTCTCGCCGACCATGACGCACACTGCGTTCGTGTTGCCGCTCGTCGTCTCCGCCAACACGGACGCGTCTATCACCCGAAGACCCTTCACGCCGCGCACCTGTCACAGACAGATTGCAGTTCACTGTGACAAAAAGGTAGTAACAGACACAGATTGCAGCTCACTGCGACAAAAAGGTAGTGACAGACGCAGATTGCAGTTCACTGCGACAAAAAGGTAGTAACAGACACAGGTTGCAGTTCACTGCGACAAAAAGGTAGTGACAGACACATGTTGCAGTTCACTGTGACAAAATGGTACGGCTTCATTCACCGTTAGACACTGGCCGTACTTGCAAGTACAGCGTTCACCGTACTTCGTACACTGAAAATCCAAGTGTGGGACAGGCATGCACTAGATAGCGTGGGACAAAATGTCCTATTACTAGTGCATACATGCCATGTACACGCTTACTGAAGCATGCATCTAGTGCACAAGGGATAGGGAGTTGCCTGCATCAGGAAGCGTGTACATGGCATCAGGGGGCGGGAACACCCTAAAGCGGCAGTGAGGCGAAGCCCTCGCTCCGATCTTGCTCCGTGCAGGGGTCTTCTTCGAGATTATTCAAACTAGGCCATCGCTTTGCACATATCGAAAGAGCATCACATAAAGGGTGCATTAGACTCATTCGCAATCCCTTACCTGCTACTTCAGCCCTCGAAAAACCAAAGTGGAAACACCGAAAAATACAATAAGTCTAATAATTAAGGAAAAAACCTCGGGGGCGCTATCTTTGTGTAAACATGTTCGCGATTTTCTCTTTTGTACTGGGTAAAATTGAGAGTTTTGGGAAGGTCAATGCGTCTAATGCACCCTAAATTTGACGCCCTTTCGATCTGTGCAAAGCGTTTTGAAAACAATGGCCTGGTTTTCATAATCTCGAAGTCCGTAACTCCTGCACGGAGCGAGAGCTTCGCCTCACTCCTGCTTTATGGTGTTACCGCCCCCTGATGGCATGTATGCACTGGTAAGTGCATGCTTGGCAGGCATGCGCTAGCTAGAGCGTGCTTGCAGGCATGCTCCAGTTAGAGCATACAATGTACGCTCTTTGATTTGTAGAGAAGGCATTGAAATTTGCCATTTAAGTGCATAAACGATCTACGCGGTTCTAGGCCGACTCACCCAGGTGCGATTGACCCAAAGCATTTTCACCCATACGCTATTCACCCCCAAGTGTTTCACCCAGGTGTTATTGAACCACGTGTCATTGACCCAAGAAGCTGTTCACCCAGAATAATTTTTTTATTTCTCGTTATGTCCTATGAACAAAGACCGATGTCTTTTGGGTCGCTCGATCAAAGACCGATCTCCTTCGGGTCGCTCGAACAAAGACCGATCTCCATTTCGGCCGTTTCTGCATTCGCCGCTTCTTTATCTTGTGGTTCTCGCAACCGACATCCATTTCAAACAATAGTTTGCAGGTTTTGTTTCAAACATACAGGGTGAGTTTCCTCAATGTGTCAGTGATTTGCACGCAGTTCGGGCATCCCTAGGGGACCATTTTTCACCAGTGAACTAGTGGGCGCAAACGTCTAGGTACGGAGATAATTGGTGTTTTGTAATTGGATTTTGCGCCTACGAGGTAGGCACCCGGTGCCACTGAGGGCGGCAGGACCTGTCGAGGGGGTGTCGCGGGACTAGCAGTACTCGCGGGAGTGCCACTGACCTCGCAAAGGTATCAGAGGAATCCCGCCACCCTCGCAAAGACAGCCGTGAGATCCACTGTAACGGGGGCCACCATGACAGCCTTTAGAGACCTGCGGCAACCCCTCCCAAAAGACATTTGCAAGGTCCGCCGCACCCCTACGAGACTCGAAGCACCCCTCCTAGACCCGCGACACCCCCACGTGAGGTCCTGCGAACATCAGTGGCAGCGGGTGCCTACCTCGCAGGCGCGAAGGCCAATTACTAAACACTAATTATCTCCGTACCTAGGCGTTTGCGCCCACTAGTTCATTGGTAGAAAATGATAGCCTTGGGGTGCCCAAACTACCTACAAATTATTGACACATTGAGAAAACTCACCCTGTATTAGAGAATGATTATATCACGACAAATAATTCGTCAGGCGTACAAACATTTTATTTTAGATATTTAGAACTCCTGACGATCTCGTTCGTTGTCAGAACGAAATGTTTGTCCTGACACAAATAGATACTACGCCTATCAACTACATTTTTGTTGCCACAACAAATTCTTTTTTACGTGTCGCTCGTTGCTTGCACTTCATTGCCGAAAAGTGTGAGAAGTAATTTCGCGGGCAGGACGGTCTTTGACTTATTTTGGCGTGGGTGAGATCGAGAAAGGGTATATGGACCTCGGGTGAATTTTAGAGGGTGAATTGGCCGTGGGTGTATTGACTTTGGGTCAGTTGGGTTTTGGGTGAATAACGTCTGGGTGAGTGGGCCGGACCCCGATCTACGCCCCTGAAGCGGCGTGAATCGTTCACTGAAAATAAAATAGTGATACATCTCACTCTCTGAGGGGTGAGACGTAACTTTCTCACCGAAAAAAGGGTGATACTAATTGGCTGAGCGATAGCGAAGCCTGTTACTCCAGTGACGTTGAAAAATTTTTTCTGTCTGTGTGTCTGTCTGTGTGTGTACACTACTCCTCCTGAACGGCTCGGCCGATCTAGCTGAGATTTTGCAGGCTTATTAGGTATGTTCTTGGCTCGGCACACGCGAAATTTCACTACCCTAGCTCAACTGGTTCAGTTTTTACAGCCGAAAAACACCTAAAAAACGGCGAAAAATCGAGTTTTCTGCAGGTAGATCACTTCTGTCTTGAAGAAAGGGGGGTCTGGGGGGCGGTGCCCTCCAGCCTCAAGAAGTTAAAAAGTTTCAAGGGTCAAGATCGTGTTATCTGTAGATGAAGCAACTCTAGAATGAAGGGGGGTCTGGGGGCTCTAGCATGCAACAAGTAAGAACTAACGGACGGTGGACAAGCCATTGCCTGCCGAAGGCAGGCTAGCGCCGCAGGCCAAGGTAGGTACGCCAGGCGTGGATTGGAGTATCAGGCCGCGAGACATCGCGAAGCCTGTTACGACAAGACGCGGTCTGGCGTAAACCTACCTTGTATGCATCACCGAAAAAATGGTCGTACACTAATGATCCAGGAAGCGGAAGAAGGGAATAACTTGACT
Organism: Thrips palmi; assembly: GCF_012932325.1. Classification (NCBI taxonomy): domain Eukaryota; kingdom Metazoa; phylum Arthropoda; class Insecta; order Thysanoptera; family Thripidae; genus Thrips; species Thrips palmi. Next base: position 12,322,912 of record NW_023144629.1, on the reverse strand, counting down.
TATCCCCAAATTGAGTTTTTATTTTATTATTGTGCCTTAGAAAGGTTTACATCATTACACCAAATTATTTGACTGAATTCCAAGCAGTTTAGGAGAAAATCCACATGGAAAAGAGGTATAACTCAACTTAACCCCTTTTATAGTCTAAATTTCATTGGAAAATGGAGATAACTCAACCTTAGTCTACATGAGTCCGTTTGACAAATTGGCAAAAGGATATATCTCAACTTGTGTTTTTATGGATCTAGTGTAAAAAGAATCAACGCAACTTAACCCCCCCATAATTTTAAATTTGAATTTGGAAAAAAGAGCTAAGTCCAAAAAATACACCAGAGTAACATACACTTTATGCACACTAATTGTTCCACTTGACTTGTCTCCAAATTCCTCTTTGTTTAGGAAATATAAGGTGAGCTGACTCTGTCGCAGAAATCCTCTACGGAGTGATCTTACACTTTTGATTTTTTTTTTCAAAATTTTACTAATGCTTTTTGAAATTAATAACATCTGCAACATTCATTTGTTTTGTTTTAGTTTTCCCTGCTAACAGTTTTTAGTTTCTCCTGAAAAATGGCCAAAATTGAGTTATCGCCTTCTTCCGCTTCCTGGATCAAATATATCACCGGATAAAAGGTCGTACACAAACGTACCACGAAACAAAAGGGTGATACTTCCCCAGGAAAACAAGGGCCAACACTGTTAAAAAAATCCATCTTAATTTTAAGAAACTTTTTTATGAAGCAGTTTACAAAGACTTTTTGGTAGTAAAAGTAATAAACTTTTTCTTCTTAAAAGTAAGAACCAAATATGAAAAGTAATAATCTGTTTCTTAAAAGTTGTTTTTGCATTTAAGAAGAATTTAACACAGAGTAGGGAAAAATTTAACGCCTTATGTACGTAATGAGATACTCATTGTATGGTAGTAGTCGATTTCACTGCCGAAGTTGCTTGGAAGCGTGGTTGAAACTCGGTCTCGAACCCGGAATTCCGGATTACCGCACCGCGACGCTACCAACTGCGCCACGAGTGAGCTCTGCGAGGCGGGCTCTAGGATGTGGATGACTCCAAGCCTCTCGGCGGAGACTTCACTAGGCAGCGGAAGCGCTCATCCCAGGGCCTCCAAACACGACTTCACATGACCAAGATCATCCAAATTTGTTCTTTACGTACACTGGTAGTGAAGCGTCCAATGATCACAATTTTAACTGGCAGGATGAGAATCAAATATGAAAAGTTATAGTAATTTTGAATTTTAAGAAACAAATAATGGCATTTGGCAAACAATCTTAAATTTTATGAACCTGTTTTTCAATTTTAATAAAGTTTCTGAAAGTTACCAATATTTTCATAACTTGTCAGAAATGTTTTGGTAAATGTAAGAAATTTTCTTAAACTTCACAAACCTTTAAGAGTTTTCATATCCTTTCAAAAGGTTATTAAAATTAAGATGTCATTTTGTATTAAATTTAAGAATTTTTTTAACAGTGAATCTAGCTGATGTCACATTTGTGTACGACCATCTTTTGGGAGATAAATTCGTGTACGACCTTTTATTCGGCACTGGGAGAAAAAATGAAGGTTGTGGCTGTTAAACCTAATGCCACTCTCGACTGTTCATCGAAAGAAGGTACCTACCGTACCCTGGGATAAGGGAAGGTGGGGTACCATGTGACGGTTTTTGTTAAGTGCCCGTCAACCCAATAATACCAATCACATTACATCCATAAGTAGTCAGGTGAACAAAATGATTCTTCACCTTAAAACTTCTGTTGAGATTTCTAATTTATCTGTTTTGGTTGCTGAGTTATCCCGAGTTGAATGGGCCAAGTCAAAGTGTCACTTCGTACCCCACGTAGTACACTATGTGACAGCCTTAGTGCACCACGTGACAGTGGCCTTTTGTCAGGGTTTGAATCCTATTCAGCGTATCTATACGCAAAGAATGAATGAAGAAGTCTTCCAGCTTTTTATTTCCGTTGAGTTTATCAATTTATCATCTTTGGTTCCCGAGCAATGAAGGTTTTAGTTATTAGTGTACAAATGTCATGGGCTGAACACATTCAACTGAGTGAATCGTGGAATCCCATAGCGAATGACAGTAGTGTCACATGGTGCCCAGAACAACAGTTTTAGGGGAAACAGCAATAACGCTCAAAGTTTATGCCGTAGAGAATCGAGCCAAAGCTTATTTTGCGCTAAAAAAATCAAAGAAGAACATCTTGCAGAGCATATGTCCTTAAAATGTATTTTAAAGGTAAAAAGCGGACGCGGCGGGAAATAGAATAACAGGAAAAGTAGCGATATACATCGGCAACTTTGGCCCGTCCCGTACATTCAGAAACGTACGAATTTCTCCTATGTTTGACCCTGACGGGAATTAAATCTGAGTCTGGGGTTAAAATAAATGTCGTTTTCGTCATCAGCACCCTCAAAAACATCGGAAACAATGCAAAAACTCGAAAAAAAAAGAATGCTCCAAAAATACCCCGCTGGGATTTGAACCCGGGTCCGAACTTCTCCGATTTGCTCGAAACTGGCACCATTGGTTTTCTCTCGTCGCCCCGATTCCAAAAATACCCCTACATGCCCTCCTAGCTGCATCCGTTGCCGAGATCCTCCTCGACCCCATGTAGACCATGATGCACCTGCAGCAGCGCCCCCGGGGCTCGGATCGGATTTGCTGCCACCGGGCGGTTCTTAGGGTCACCCAAGGAGGCTGCATACCAAATTTGGTCAAGATCGGACCACGGGAAGTCCTCGGACGAACGAACGAACGGACGAACGAACGAACGAACGAACGGACGCACAGCATGCATCCCAAAAAAATACTCCCCTCCGCACGACTGAGTGATTGAGTGACATACAACTTTTAACCACAGCGAAAACTGCCCGATCGATTTTCTTCGTTTAAGAGTCAAACGATTCGTCATTTCAACAATTGGGAAGCAAAAAAATACTAGAATTTACTTTTTCTCAACCTTTTGCCCGCTAAACGCGGAAAACTCATTTCCCATAAGGCCTGCAGTGAGTGGGTGGGGGAAAATGCCACGCCGTCCGGCCGGCAGCCGGGACTCGCCGATCGCACTTTCACCTAGAAGGACGCGTCTTAGATGGGTCATCAAAGCGTACGCTGCCCCTCGAATTTAATTTTCTATCTGCTGAACTTGGTCCCGTCTCGATGCGACCCGCCGTTCTCGAGCTTTCAGCTTTTTCTCCCTAAAAAGCGGCAGAATTTTCGCTACTTTTTCTTTCCGTGGCTGGTTTGGAGTACAAGACGACTTCCAAGATACCTCATCAAAGCGTACGCTACCCCTTATTTTTCGCGAGGAACATTTTTGCATTTATTACTTTTTCTGTAGGATGAACGGTTCTTGAGATTTCGACTCCCCCTGGTTGCCTACCTCGCGGGGGCTCTCACTTCTCATACGAGACCTCTTTGCAGCGGGTCCAATAACTTAACCTTTGCTTAAAAATAGTTTTGATTTTTCGACTGTCGTCTCAAGAACTGTCAGTTCTCTAAATTTTTCAATTTCCTTCACTGGTTGCCTACTTGGCAGGGGCACTCAATTTGTCACAAGACTTCTTTCCGGAGCGTACAGAAAACTTCAATGTGACTCTTGTGTTTGGTAAGGAATGATTCTGGGTGGATTACTTCTGTCTCTAGGCGCAACGGTTCTCAAGATTACGCTTCCACAAGATGCCTATTTTGCAGGGGCGCTCACTTGATGTTCCAAACTTCTTTCCAGGATGGTCAGACAAACACACTGTGATCCCCTTTTTTACAAGGTCGTCGAATTTTCTTTCTTTTACTTTTGCCGCTTTGACCACCAGTTCTCAAAATTCCGACTGCCCCTGGTTGCATACATTGCCGGGGCGTTCACTTTCAGTACATGGTGACTACAAGGGTAGGTTCTCTACGCACAGGCTGCTTCCCATCAAGGACAGCAAACATCTCCGATTTTACGACTTTTCGGTTAGAGTAGAGATACGGTCCTGGTAACTGTATCTCATCGTGGTTGCCTACTTTCCAGGGATTCAAACTTACAAGAAAACAAACCATTTTGGAACAGTTAAGTTCAGCATAATCAAAACACAAAGTCCCTCTTGATGGTGGCAAAGATGCATTCTCGCTTGTATTGCTTTCGGGACCAATAGTTCCAATGATTTGTTAGGTTCCCTATTTTTTAGGCGTGCCCATTTTTTAAAGGCAACTTTTAGGGTAGAATTTGAGACTGTTGGGCACTTCTTGTGACAGTCAGGGTCTATTTTCCGTTTTTATACATAGCTTAACTTGAGAGGCGTGCATTAGTACTTTTGTCAAGATAAACATTCCATAAAAGAAATCTTCTCTTTAGGTCCGACGGCTAAGTGTACTTTGTACTCTGTTGCTTATGAATGAATAGCTGCTATCCCCCCCGCGTTCCCTGCTATACCCCGCTTGCCATCACTGCTCCTCGCTGTAATTGTTGAGCAGTGCGATTCAGACTAGATAGATGACAGGCAATGCTGTTCCTGAACACGGCAAAGTGATTCCACATCAGCTGCTGACTGCGCGGCCAGGACAACGATGCCAGGGGAGCCCGACTTACGACGTATTGCCTCGATGTCACCCCTTTTCAAAGTACTCACTCCTCACGGGGAATTGTGTACAAGACAGCTTCTGAGTTGATTGCGGCGGCGTACACCACCCGATAAACTGGCGGCCAAGTCCTACTGCCGCTAGCCAGACCCCACTCAGCGGGCCGAAGGCACGCACGGGGGGTCTGGGGGGCGAAGCCCCCCAGCGAGCGAAGCGAGTCATACTATATGCCCGTCCCTCCGTCATTTTTTTACAAAAAATAAACGGGACGGGCCAAAAAGTTTCCAATGAGTTATTTTAAGACTATTTCCAATTCTGATCGCTACCATTCCCGTCCTTTTCGAAGGAGAGTCACGACCTAATGCACGTCGATTCTCCTTCATAATACCTTCCTTTGAGTCTTCTTACCGCTGTTGGATAGCAAGCCGTTTGGGAGAAAAAGCCAAAGTCACATGGTGGCCGTGTCACATGGTACCCCACCTTCCCTTACAGTAGACACTGTGGCTCAAGGAACGGCGGCGTTCACTGTATCCTGGGAGCCCGCAGCCACTGTACCTTGGGAACTGTTCAGACTCTGCGTTCGGCGTTCGGTTCAGTTGTAAAATAAAGGCAAAATTCCATGCGATAGGAACGATTCGATTACAGAAATGAATGCATCTCAACAAGACTAACTAGACAGCTGCAAGGCAGCGGGCGCGCGGACGAACGTATCTTCGGCGTGTGTTCGTGGTTTCTTCCATTCGCGTCGCTCGTTCGCTCGCTATGTAACCTAACTTGAACTTAACCTAAAAGGAACGTAACTTTAACGTAACTTAAAACTAATGTAACCTAAAAATAACCTAACCTAAAGGTTACCTAACCTAACTCACTTAACTTACCCAACCGTAATTTACTAGCCAGGGGAAGGCCTTCGGCCTCGATGCTGAGCTGGATTTTGCTGGAGATGGAAATTCCTTTTTCATCAGTAGTAAATTTGGATGTGTTTAATTTGAAAATGAGCCTCTTTTCTTTTGGGGGGGTGATAGCCAGGAAGTATGCTTTTGCACGAAGGATTGTGTTTCGGCCCTGGTTGGTTTTTCCTTGAATCGACGGAAGGCTATTTAATAATCTAAAACTAAATGTTCCAACCAATCCTAACCTAACCTAACGGGCTCCTGACAGATCTTACTCTACTCGTGACAGATCTTAACCTACTCTCGACAGATCTTATTCTCAAACTAAATGGTCCAACCAATCCTAACCTAACGGGCTCGTAACAGATCTTTCTCTACTCGTGACAGATCTTTCCCTACTCTCGACCGATCTTATTCTCAAACTAAATGTTCCAACCAATCCTAGCCTAACCTAACGGGCACGTGACAGATCTCACTCTACTCGCGACAGATCTTACCCTACTCTCGACAGATCTTATTCTCAAACTAAATGGTCCAACCAATCCTAACCTAACCTAACGGGCTCGTGACAGATCTTTCCCTACTCTCGACCGATCTTATTCTCAAACTAAATGGTCCAACCAATCCTAACCTAACCTAACGGGCTCGTGACAGATCTTACTCTACTCGCGAAAGATGATACCCTACTCGCGACAGATTTTATTTTTTAAATTAAATGGCCTATGAAGCTTGGCGTACGACTATGGAGCTTGGACTATTGAGCTTGGACTACAGAATATGGACTATGGAGCTTGGACTATGGAGCTTGGACTATGGAGCTTGGACTATAATGCTTGGACTATAGAGCTTCGACTATGTATACGCATACTAGACAGCTGCACGGCAGCGGGCGCGCGGGCGAACGTATCTTAGGCGTGTGTTCGTGGTGTGGTTTTTTCCATTCGCGTCGCTCGTTCGCTCGCTATGTAACCTAACTTGAACGTAACCTAAAAGGAACGTAACTTTAACGTAACTTAAAACTAATGTAACCTTAAAATAACGTAACCTAAAGGTTACCTAACCTAACTTACTTAACTTACCCAACCGTAATTTACTAGCCAGGGGAAGGCCTTCGGCCTCGATGCTGAGCTGGATTCTGCTGGAGTTGGAAATTCCTTTTTCATCAGTAGTAAATTTGGATGTGTTTATTTTGAAAATGAGCCTCTTTTCTTTTTGGGGGGTGATAGCCAGGAAGTATGCTTTTGCACGAAGGATTGTGATTCGGCAATCGTTGATTTTTCCTTGAATCGACGGAAGGCTATTTAATAATCTAAAACTAAATGTTCCAACCAATCCTAACCTAACGGGCTCGTGACAGATCTTACTCTACTCGTGACAGATCTTTCCCTAAGGGAGGGTGGGGCACCTAGTGACAGGGGCACCTAGTGACACAGGGGTGCCCTGGCCACCCTATGGCACTTTCAGACACCTTGAGGTGGCTAATCTAAAGGTCTTGTGCTGTGGAATCATGTTCAAGTGAAAGTGATACTTTGAACAAAATATTTTAGCCCCTAGAATAAAAGCAAGAAAATAATAACCCAAAATCACAGATTTTACGACTTTTTAACAAAATGTTTTCTCGCCATTCTTCCAGTAAACGGCACTGCCGATCGTTCTGGCACTTTTAATCAATAATAAGGACCTTTAGTAAGTTGTTTTCGCTGAACCAGCTCAAACATGTGATTTCATTTCCTTAATATCAAATTTTGAACGAAAATGAGCCCCCGGGGCAGGTAGTGACAGACACACTCTATTTACCGTATTTCAACGATTTCAACGTTTCAAAACATCGATTTGGCAACCGCGAAGTAAATTGTCACCGATTGTCACACAACGAAACATAAATGAGACTACTTTTAACGACAATGTCGTAGAACATTGAATTTGATTGGCAATTTAGTAAAATGCAGTTTCTTGGGGAAAATGGCGCCGTTCAGAATGGTTTGATATTTAAAAAGCTTAAAGAGTCCAAAACGGATAGTTTTCAATTAGCTTGAGCGTCGCTCTATGCTGGTAATGTGAGGTACATGTCCTGTCACTAGGTGCCCCGGGCTGGGGCACCAAGTGACAAGTGCAGAGGTCTGCGGGAAGCTATGTAAATAATAGAAATAGGTGTTGTCAAAACGCCACAACATGTTATTTCGAACAAGGAAGGATCAAAGCAACCTTCTGAGGTGTAAGTAGATTCATTTCTCGCACAGTATCGAAGTGAGTGCCAAAATCCAAAAAGTGTCACTAGGTGCCCCACCCTCCCTTACTCTCGACCGATCTTATTCTCAAACTAAATGGTCCAACCAATGCTAACCTAACCTAACGGGCTCGTGGCAGATCTTACTCTACTCGCGAAAGATCATACCCTACTCGCGACAGATTTTATTCTCAAATTAAATGGCCTATGAAGCTTAGCGTACGACTATGGAGCTTGGACTATTGAGCTTGGACTATAGAATATGGACTATGGAGCTTGGACTATGGAGCTTGGACTATGGAGCTTGGACTATGGAGCTTGGACTATGGAGCTTGGACTATGGAGCTTGGACTATGGAGCTTGGACTATGGAGCTTGGACTATGGAGCTTGGACTATGGAGCTTGGACTATGGAGCTTGGACTATGGAGCTTGGACTATGGAGCTTGGACTATGGAGCTTGGACTATGGAGCTTGGACTATGGAGCTTGGACTATGGAGCTTGGTCTATGGAGCTTGGACTATGGAGCTTGGACTATGGAGCTTGGACTATGGAGCTTGGACTATGGAGCTTGGACTATGGAGCTTGGACTATGGAGCTTGGACTATGGGCTTGGACTATGGGCTTGGACTATGGAGCTTGGACTATGGAGCTTGGACTATGGAGCTTGGACTATGGAGCTTGGACTTTGGGGCTTGGACTATGGAGCTTGGACTATGGAGCTTGGACTATGGAGCTTGGACTATGGAGCTTGGACTATGGAGCTTGGACTATGGAGCTTGGACTATGGAGCTTGGACTATGGAGCTTGGACTATGGAGCTTGGACTATGGAGCTTGGACTATGGAGCTTGGACTATGGAGCTTGGACTATGGAGCGTATGGAGCTTGAATGGAGCTTGGACTATGGAGCTTGGACTATGGAGCTTGGACTATGGAGCTTGGACTATGGAGCTTGGACTATGGAGCTTGGACTATGGCGGGTAGGGGCTTGGACTATGGAGCTTGGACTATGGAGCTTGGACTATGGAGCTTGGACTATGGAGCTTGGACTATGGAGCTTCGACTATGGAGCTTCGACTATGGAGCTTCGACTATGGAGCTTCGACTATGGAGCTTCGACTATGGAGCTTCGACTATGGAGCTTCGACTATGGAGCTTCGACTATGGAGCTTCGACTTTGGAGCTTCGACTGTGGAGCTTCGACTATGGAGCTTGGACGATAGAGCTTGGACGATAGAGCTTGGACGATAGAGCTTGGACGATAGAGCTTGGACGATAGAGCTTGGACGATAGAGCTTGGACGATAGAGCTTGGACGATAGAGCTTGGACGATAGAGCTTGGACGATAGAGCTAGGACGATAGAGCTAGGACGATAGAGCTAGGACGATAGAGCTAGGACGATAGAGCTAGGACGATAGAGCTTGGACGATAGAGCTTGGACGATAGAGCTTGGACGATAGAGCTTGGACGATAGAGCTTGGGCGATAGAGCTTGGACGATAGAGCTAGGACGATAGAGCTTGGACGATAGAGCTTGGACGATAGAGCTTGGACGATAGAGCTTGGACGATAGAGCTTGGACGATAGAGCTTGGACGATAGAGCTAGGACGATAGAGCTTGGACGATAGAGCTTGGGCGATAGAGCTTGGGCGATAGAGCTAGGACGATAGAGCTACACTGGTAAAAGTAAAGCGTAGTATTACCCTCTGTTTTCAAGCGTAATCTGTTTACGCTTGAAATCAAGCGTAACAGGCTCATTCGCCAAGATTCCCCCTACCTAAATGCATGGGGAAATTTCCAGAGTATGCTTGATTTCAAGCGTAACGTTTTCAAGCGCAACTCTATGCTTGACTCAAACATAGTGTTACGCTTTAGTTTTACCAGTGTAGGACGATAGAGCTAGGACGATAGAGCTTGGACGATAGAGCTTGGACGATAGAGCTTGGACGATAGAGCTTGGACGATAGAGCTTGGACGATAGAGCTTGGACGATAGAGCTTGGACGATAGAGCTTGGACGATAGAGCTATATTGCTTGGACTATAATGCTTGGACTATAGAGCTTCGACTATGTATACGCATATGAATATAGTAAAAATAAACAGAGGAAGATACCTTTTGTTTAGGCCTGACGCTGTTGTCCGGGACATTTTGCTGTTGTCGTGGACATTTTAGAGCGTTACGAACATCAGTTGTCCCGGACATATAGGAGCGTCACGAACAGACATCTCTTTTTAGGCTTGAGGTTGTTGTCCGGGACATTTTGGAGTTGTCCCGGACATTTAGGAGCGTCACGAACAGACATCTTCGTTTGGCTTGAGGTTGTTGTCCGGGACATTTTGCAGTTGTCCCGGACATTTAGGAGCGTCACGAACAGACATATCTTTTTAGGCCTGAGGCTGTTGTCCGGGACATTTTTCTTACGTCACGAACAGACACGCAGATTGGCAGGCTGGCGAGTAGCGCTACGCTGAGTTCGCTCGCTGCCGCTCGCGAACTCGCTCCGCGAATGAATATAGTAAAAATAAACAGAGGAAGATACTTTTTGTTTAGGCCTGACGCTGTTGTCCGGGACATTTTGCTGTTGTCGTGGACATTTAGGATCGTCACATATAGACATTTTTGTTTGGGCCTGAGTTTGTTGTCCGGGACATTTTGCTGTTGTCCTGGACATTTTAGAGCGTTACGAACATCAGTTGTCCCGGACATATAGGAGCGTCACAGACATCTCTTTTTAGGCCTGAGGTTGTTGTCCGGGACATTTTGCAGTTGTCCCGGACATTTAGGAGCGTCACGAACAGACATCTCTTTTTAGGCCTGAGGTTGTTGTCCGCGACATTTTGCAGTTGTCCCGGACATTTAGGAGCGTCACGAACAGACATATCTTTTTAGGCCTGAGGTTGTTGTCCGCGACATTTTGCAGTTGTCCCGGACATTTAGGAGCGTCACGAACAGACATATCTTTTTAGGCCTGAGGCTGTTGTCCGGGACATTTTTCTTACGTCACGAACAGACACGCAGATTGGCAGGCTGGCGAGTAGCGCTACGCCGAGTTCGCTCGCTGCCGCTCGCGAACTCGCTCCGCGAAAAAAAAAAATGTTAAGCATGTTACGGGCTCAGACTCGAAATTCAACACCAATCGGCATCAGAAGTCTAACAAAGTGGGATTTTGGACTCAAAAATCCTACTTTTTGGACTTCTGACCACGATTTCCGTAGAGTTTCGAGTCTGAGCCTACAAAATGCTTGTAATGTTTTGTTTATTTCGTTCAGATGAATTCATTTCCGTTATCAAATCGTTCCTATCGCGACTTTGAAATTTTCACTAAACTAAAGCGTAGTATTACCCACTGCTTTCAAGCGTAATCAGTTTACGCTCGAAATCGCTTGAAATCAAGCGTAGCAGGCTCATCCGCCAAGATTTTCCCTATCTAAATGCATGGGGGAATTTCTAGCCTATGCTTGATTTCAAGCGTAACGTATTCAAGCGTAACTTTATGCTTGACTCAAGCATAGAGTTACGCTTTAGTTTTACCAGTGTTGCCTTTATTTAACAGTTGTACCGAACGCAGAGTCTGTAAAGTTGAACAGTTCCCAAGGTACAGTGGCTGCGGGCTCCCAGGGTACAGTGAACGCCGTTCCTTGAGCCACAGTGTCTACTTATCCCACGGTACGGTAAGCACCTTCTTCCGACACTGTGGCAAAAAGGTACGGAAAATTCTGCTACTTTTTTGGCAGGATTCTCCGTAGCCCTCTTATTAATATTCTCTGTAGGCTCTTACAGTATTCTCCTTAGGGCCGTACAGTATTCTCCGTAGGACCGCACAGTCTTCTCCGTAGGGCATGGAAGACTGTATAGTCCTACGGAGAATACTGTAAGGTCCTACAGAGAATACTGTGCGGTCCTACGGAAAATACTGTAAGAGCCTACGGAGAATATTGACAAGGGGGCTACGGAGAATTACCACAAGCTGTTTACAGAATTTTTCGTAGCTTTTAGCCTCAGTGGATGAACAGTGGAGAGTAGCATTAGGTTTAACAGCCACAATCTTCATTATTTCTCCGAGTGGGATAGACATTTTGTATGGCCGAAAATTGGTCCGATGTCTCCCTCTTTGAATTACAGTGTTCCCATACCATTCGGAGAGCGATCCCTTGGTGGGTTCACACGTTCGGTTCGAGTCCCGTTTAGCGACTCTGGAGCTCAAAACGCGTCCAGAATTTGGGGCCGGTCTCCCGGCCCACTGTGGGACGCCGACGCCGCACTGACCTGGAGGCGCGGGTTGACGACAGCCAGGGGGTCGCTGTCCGGCCCCATGCTGCAGGTGGACGTGGGGTGCTGGTTGGCCTTGCCCTTGCCTTTGAGCTGGCACCGCCAGAACGCGTCGCTGTTGAAGCGCAGCGAGGCGCAGGCCTTGGCCGTGCTCACGCTGACCTGGACGCCGTTGCTGCGGAGAGCCTTGGTGGCGTTGAGCCGCGCCACCAGCTGGTAGGCCTCGATGACGGGCAGCAGGTCCGACTCGTCCCCGAACACGTTGCCGAAGATGAGCGGAGGGCCGTACGGTGCCTTTTTGTTCAGGAGAATCTGCAAAGCGTTTCGCGCAGGGAGCTTTCACTCAAAGTGTCTCACGAGGAAATTTCCCATGATACAAAGAAAATGGCGCAAGCATTATACGTAGGTGGTTTTTCTTCGTATTACGAAGGAATATTGCTTTGTATTATGCTAGAGCCGAATTCACTGTAACATACGAATAACATAAGTCAAATTTCATTATACGACATTTAAAGTGTTCATCCGAGTACCCACTCACAACAGCAGTCAAAAGAGAAGTAATCCATATCAAGGGAGCAAAATATATTTTTTTTTTAGGGTTCCGACGAAGGAGAACCCCTATTGCTTTTAAGGGAGAATACTCCCTTTTTTTGTCCAATCGATAACGATTAAAAATTGAAAAAATCATTCCGTTTCATAACACAATAAAGGTCTTACTAAATAAAATAGAATCGTCTAGATTTGAGTTGCGTAAAAGTTGATTTGAGTAGCGTAAAACATGGATCTGCAACAATGAAACACTCTTTTCTGTTTCACATTGTCGAAACACTCTTCAAATAAAAAATGTCCGTCACCACTAAATAATGACTTTCCTCACTCTAAACTCAATAGAAACTCATCATGAAACACGAAGATTAAAAAACATGAAAAAAACACAACCATAGTACGCACGCTTGCAAGTGTGGGGCGTCGGTGTCTCACACTTGCAAGCGTGGGACGAACGTGGCTTTCACTTGTAAGCCTGAGACAAAGCGGTTCGCACTAGGCTGTATCAGGCTTGGATTTGCAGTGAGTGGGCAGTCGCCAGTGCGGCCTCAGACCCGACATCTCACCTGGCCACGGCTTTTCGGGTGCAAGTTGATGGGGTTGAAGGCCAGCTGGTTGTAGAAGGTGCCCGCCGGGTCCCCCTCAGGGCAAGATGCAGGTAGTTTCGAAGTCGTCCTGCCTCCTCCAATTGAGATCTGGATGTCTGGTCGTGTCACGCCCTTCGGTTGGTGTGAGGAGCGGTAAAAAAGATTGGCCTGCGCAGAAGTTTTTGTTTACCCTCATGCGGATTCTGGCACGTACGTAAGAAAATGAAACTTTTATAACACAATGATTCCCAAGCAAAGTTATGAAGTGAAATACTGCACAGTATTTCCATTAGTTGATCTGGGGCCTGTGCTGACACGAGGGGTGGAGTTTCAAGGTGAAAAACTCGCTTTAGAAACAATCTTCGTTGAACCGTTGAGCGTCCGGGTTTGTGTTACAAACGTGCAATCTGGCCGTCTTGCCTTCAGGAAGAGAGGATGATGAGAGGATGATATGAAATTAGCGGCTTTACATTTCCAGTTGCATGTTTGTAGAGTAGGGAAGCGTAATAGTCGGGTCACAGGTTGTAAGAATGCATTACCCTTTCACTGTGGCAAAAAGGTACGAAAAATTCTGTTTTTTTTAGGCACGAAGTAGCCTTATAGTATACCCAGGACTCAGCCGGCTCGAGATTTGATTTGTGTGGCCCTTTATGCATTTCGGAAGTTTTCTATACGATTTTAATGAGATTTTGCAGACTAGTAGAACTTTGAACGCTGATTCTGATGTTGAAATCTAGTCAAAAATTTGGTGGCCAATTTTGAGAAATTTGCTGTCAAAATCGCCGTTTCCATGGCAAAACTCGACTCGTCAAAGGAAAAAAAAGGGAGTGGGGGGAGCCGAGCCGGGGCGGACCAATAGCGGAGCTTCTTTTTGGGTCTGTACAGCTTACTCCAAAAGCTGAAAAAGCAACGTTCGAAATGAAAAATTTCTTTGACTGCAGGTAGACAAGATGCAACAATAGAATTGGTGCCGGTTCGAACGCAGTTTTTCGGGTAGAACTATCCAATAATACTTCTTGATTGGAGTGTTTTTGGACATGCGCAGTGTTGTTGTTGTGATTCAGTTAGCACTAGGACCACTTCGCTCCACCTCGCGACTTGCAGTGCTCATGTTCCTCGAACAAGACTCACCCGCGTTTCGAAACCATCCCTCCCGAGTTTATGAAGTTTGTCAAACCAACCGTCGTGGTGTTGATACGTTGTAAGGGAGAACTATTACACAGAATTGAAGAAAACATGACTAGAGAACCGTAGCCTTTTGAAACAAGCCAAACAATTCAACGTCCACAACAATGGAGGGGCAGTTTTAATGCGCGACTGCTGGCGCTTTCAGCTTCGCGATTTTCGCAAGGGCGCAGACGCCGAGAAAATAGTTGCCAACCCGAGAAAATTAATTTACTGACTTCTTTCTGCTAAGAACATTTTAATCATGATGGACTTCAAAGATGTTCCATTGTCAGAACACTGCGGAATACATTAGCATTGGAATTTTTTGAATTTACCAGCATTTTGATTTCTATTTATTGTCAAGTTTAAATTTCGACGGATGGCACATCGACCACATTGGTACCACTGCCATTGGTAGTCCCCTGAGCCACAACTTCACAACACCACTTCTTTTCTTTCTCCACACTCTTACACAATAATCAAATTGACTTCGTGACTCCTAGGATTTCTTGAAATCGTATTTTTTTTTTTTTCAAAATTATCCGTAGGATATCATTGGAAATCTATCGGCGTGACTTCGTGCCGCTGCAGGGGCGTGAATTAAGTGTCACGCCAATAAACGGCATGACACAAAAGTCACGCCAAAAATCGGCGTGACTCAAAAATTCACGCCAATGTTTGGTGTGAATCTCGTGTCAAGCCGCTTTTTGGCATAACTTGTCTCGTATAACACGTTGTCATTCACGCCAAATGACGGCGTGACACATGTCACGCCGTTTCCGCGTGACACATCAGCGGCCGTTGGGCATAAGGACGTAAGTCACATGGGAAGCCCATTGAAAATAGGTTGTTCTGTCCGATGACCACTCACATGTCACGCCGTTTCCGCGTGACACATGTCACGCCGTTTATCCGCGTAAATTTCGTGTCACGCCAATTTTTCGCGCGACTTTTTGTCCGGTCATTATTTGGCCATGTGTCCGACCATTACGTTTTCAGTGATCTTACAGTATTCTCCATAGGACCTGGAAGACAGTAGTTCTACGGGGAACACTGTGCGGTCCTACGGAGAATTACCAGAACCTTTTTACAGACTTTTCGGTAGCTTCTTGCCACAGTGTTGCGAGGCAGGTACAAACCTGGCCTTCTTAATGGCAATCGTGTCAATACGACGTTTAGGCCAGCCTCATAGAATAGATTAAAAATTGGCTGAAGGCGTCATGGGCCTGCGACGTCATAGTCAATCGAGACAACTCGAGACGAATGAGCACGAACCGGATTGGCAGTAGCGCTGAGTGGGCCAGTCCTCTTCTGCACATACTCCTTGACGGTGTCGACGTATTGCTGCACGGTTCCCAATTTGGCAGTCTTGCTGAGAAGAAACTTGACTCCGCCACTGCCGAACATGTGGTCGTGAAGACGCTGGCCGACCCCGGGCAAGTCCTGCACGAGCTTGATGCCAACGTCTTGCAGGTGGGCTTTGGGCCCGATGCCGGACAACATCAGTATCTGGGAAGTCACAGAGCGAGGTGCGGTGAAGGCAGTCATCATTCTCTACCACCTTCCCCTTGCCTTGATCCATGCGATGACAGAAACCATCGTTCCGATCGGTGGAAGTAAAAGATTCACCTGTTCTTCAACGCCATCACAGGTAAAACTGTTTTTGCCGTGTGTACTAGGCATGTACACACATATTCACAAGTAGACGCCATCATACAAGATGCGATAAATTCAAGGATTCACAGCAGCCTTTTTTATCACTGCTAAAACTTGACATATTAAGCCTTCGAAACATTTGCGTCACATCTACGAAGAAGATGAAGGCATTGTAAAACTGCTTCGTTATATGAATACGTATTGCGAAGGATTTTGACATAGCATTCCTAGATTTTACAATGCCTTCATTTTCTTTGTATTAGGAAGTGTTTAGGAAGTGACTGTGTAGAAATATGCGGGGGGGGGGGTATGCACTCGCGTAATTTAATAGTCGGGTCACTCTGGATTAGCACGCTTACTCTGAAATCAGTAAGAACTATTTTAGGCTCTTCAAAGAAAAGCAGCTTGTTGTAATAAAGTATTTTGGGCGTGCATACATAAGCTTATAAAGAAAATACTTCGTAATTTACGAACTGCTTCTTCGCATAACAAAGTCAATTAGTTTGAAGTATGTATGCTCAAAATACTTCGTAAGGTTTTAAGCGTGCGAAATAGTACGCGGAATAACCGGAATTCTCTAACTTTAACCTATTGGGTGTTTTTGGTTTTGTTTTAGCTCAATTCCCAAATCTTGTATTGAGGCAGAGCGTAATAGTCGGGTCAGAGGTTTTAGGAGTGCGAACCCCCTCGCAAATATCAGTGCACTCTAAATGTTGTACAGGGAGGATTCTCCGCATTATGGTGATAATAGTCCATATTATGGTGGTGCAGCTGACTTCATAACATATGACGAATTGCGTTGGTATTATGGAGAAAATTTCCACCATAATGTGTTGGTGCACCGTAAGACATTGGCAGTGTGAATGCAACCGACCTGCGGCGAGTTGTAGGCCCCGCCGGACACGACCACCTCCTTGGTGGCGGTGACGGTCTTCCTGCCGGCGGGCCCGTCGTACTCGACGCCCACGGCCCGGCCGCCCGACACGACGACCCGGCGCACGAAGGCCCCCGTCTGCACCGTCAGGTTGGGGCGCTTGCGCACCGCGGCGCCCAGGTACGCGCGGTTGGAGCTGCGGCGCTCGCCGTTGAGCACTGCCCCTGGCGCCTGGGACCGCACACAAAGATTAGCGGACCCAGGGGCACCTGAGCGATTCTCACGTTTCGGGGTAGTTTTGGCGTCTCTGATTTGCCGAAAGTGAGAAATATCCAATTAAGTTTTTCTGATTATTGGGGTCCTGAATGATACTAGAGTTATGGCTATGGTATTTATAGTAAAGACCCTGTACTACCTTCCTAAAAACATGAGTCATAAGGTATTCCCATACGTTTTAGTGGGTGTTTTGATCACGGAAATTACGTTATCACGGAAGTTACAAAGTGTGAAAATCGGCTTTATCGGCTGAGTCGGGCTTGCTGTGGCTTAAAAGACGTTCCAGGGTCAAATGATACTCTAAGCCCGACATTTAAGCGGAAATTTTTTTCACCTAGTGCTGCTGCAACATTGGGTAAAGGGTGCCACGGAAGTAACAGGTAATTGTTGATACACGCCATTTTATAATGCTCTAGCCCCCTTTGAGACCGTGCACAGCATCTTAGATTTCCGCGACCCATGCAATTATATCCCAGGGACTCCACTTTGATGGCTTGTGTCATGGAAAGTTAAAAGTTTGGCTTGGGGAGAAGTCCAGAGCTGCCTTTTCGAAATTTGTGTAGTGAAATTGAATATACGGTGGACATTTTTCGTTGCAGCATAAGCACCTTTGAAAGAAGTCTGGCGTATTGGTCTTCGGTTGAAATTAGCTCGAGACATGCCAAGCTTCGAATCCCCATCGACAGTTGGCAGCATTTTCGAACCACACCGCCACACTGGGGGCGGAAAGTTCGAGTATGTTCTCTTTGGACAATCACGGAAGTTACATTTAGGGTGTTCCAAACGCTACGAAGCCCAATCCAACGAACGTGAACTTTTCGAAATGTGTGCGTTTAGTGGGTAATGGCCCTCCCTAACATCAGAAACGAACCCCATGTCGATATCTGCGCTCGTTTGGGCACAGGAGTCAGAAGAAACGAAACTACCCCGAAACGTGAGAATCGCTCACCTAAATGGGGTACACGGTGTAGCAGCTGCTACACCGTTTAAGGTGCACTGCAAGAAAAATTGTGAATAATACAACAAAAAACTGAACAGTAAAAGTACAACAGGGATTGTATAAAGTACAACGAGAGTTGTACAAACCACAACGAGGCCTGGACTGCACAGCACTCGTCATGCCGGTTCCATTACTTTGTACAACAATTGTTGTGCTTTTGAAGTACAATAAATTCCTGATAAAAAATTTGCCAGTAGTTTGTGTACTTTTGTTGTGGGAATTTCTTGCAGTGTGGGTCTACGATAAGAAATTTACGATTCCTTGCATAGCTCCCTAACGAAGTTGGACCAGATCGCTGACATAAAAAAAGTCTTGTGCTCCCTAGATAAGGAATCGCTCAACTACGAAAAAAAAATATAAGCGTTGGAGACTTTGTATTACAAAGAAATGCTTCGTATTACGTGGGATTTTGTCTCATAATACGAAGCATTTCTTCGAACATTTGAAAAGGCTAATTATTTTCTTCATATTACGAAGCGATTCTTTGTAGAGTGGAGCATGTCATCCGTGTAAAGCTGGCTAAAGCTGAAGTTACAACTTAAACCTGTAGCAAAGTAAATGTTTAAGTACATTTCTATCATATTAGCTACGGATTTGTGCCTGAACGAAATAGGCAAAAAGTATTTGAGCAAAAGACGCTGGTGGGGGAATACACAATATGGACGATCTCCCTCCAGCACTTTAAATGTTAATGTACACACGGAAAAAAAAATTAGTTGTTCCAACCGATGTTTCGGTTCGAGTTTCGGTTGGTTTTGGCCCAACTAAGATATTGCGTTCGAAGAGCGAAAAATTTGTTAGGACAACGTAAGGTTCGTTCCAGCAGTGAAATCTTTGCTTGGCACGACCGTATTAAGAGTCGGCTACTGCAACGATCCAATTTGCTGCTGCAACGATGGATTCGTTGAGGCAACAAACTTTTCTGCTCTTCTAACAAAATTTTCGTTACTGTTACGGAACATCTTAGTTGGGCCAAAACCAACCGAAGCATCGGTTGGGCCAACTAAAATTTGGTTGGACTAAGTATTTTTTTCCGTGCAATTTTGCAACCGTCGTGCATTAAATTGTGCTAGAGTTTGCACAAACTTATGCATTTTTATACATGATATTGTTCAAATTGCACGTGCACAGAATCGTGCAAGTTGCGCGTACGAAATTCTGCTTAAACATTTAGTGTGTGGGACCCCTTCTTTTGTCAGTTACAAACCCAAGACACTCCGCCGACGGTGGAGGTGCCCAGCTGGCTGGCTCCGTTCACGTCCTCCACCCTGGCCATGCCGATCTCTTCGTAGGCCTGCACCAGCAGCGCCGTGTTGGGGTCCCTGAACCTGTCCAGCATCACGTCCTGGAACAAAGATACCGCGTTGAGGCAGTGCGGGGGTCACGGCGTCGCCGAATCTCTTTGAAACACTGCAATACTCCTCAGGAAAGCAGGATGTTATTCAACGTGCGTAATCCACCACCACTCTCTCAATGGGGTAGTAACCTTCGCAAGGTTAAAAAAGTTGAATGTTTCCGAAAATTATTTCCGGGCAGACGAAGTAAGGTACGTTAAACTGATTAGGCGAACTTATTTTACTTTCGGTTCGGACCAAGATCACATGTATGGAGTGGAGACATTTGTTTCCGAAACTACTGCAAAAAAGAAAAAAAAAGAACAGCACGGTTAGCGTGGTACAGAGCGCAGTTTTGGGCTGATTTGAACGAGATTTCACAGACGCACAGGACACCTGTAATTCTGGTGTGAATAAAAAAAAATAGCGATCAAACTTGTTTTTTACTGTAGTTTTTTGAAAGAAACCAGGTCTAGACAAATGGTGTTTCCTGAACATGTTTTTAGCCATGTTGTTTAAAGTTCTATCATTTCTCAAAAATATTCCCCACACTGTCCGAAAATTCCGAAAAAAAATGGAAAAATCATGGAGTTTTTCCGAAACTTCTGCATGGAGCTCTCCATTAATGCAAATTCTGGGCTTTCTCCGAAAAAGTTCGGAATTTTGAACAAAAATGCACGCTTCACTATCACAAAAACACGAAGAAAGGGTTTGCAACCAGTTAAAATTTGAGGGAAAGGTGAACCCCTACTTCTTGAGCTCAGTTTTCATAATATTAAGGGAAAGCTACAGGATATAAGTCAAATGAGCTCGACTGAGATTGTCCCTTCTTTGACAATTTCAGACCAAAAAATGCTCCAGCGAAGTCCTCTTTAATATATCTGAGAAAAGACTTGCATTTTACCTCCTATCTGGACCCAAGGAATGCTCCGAAGAACATCTGTATAAGCCCTGCGAAAATCTCACCGAAAAAAATGGAAAATGAATGGAGTCTCCATGAACGTGATTATAGGGTTTTTCTCCATAAAATTTCGGAGCTAATTTCCAACAGTGCACTTGACACCAGAATGACATTTATTCTGATGATCCACACCAAGTTTAAACCCCTTAGGTCCCATCGTTAAGTCTTCGCCGCGCGAACCAACGACCTGAGTTGCAGTGGTTTAGAGACATTCGACGCACTCACAATAGCTGCTTCAGACGTCTAAAAAAATTGTTATTTTAGTCTTAAGTGACGGTTTGCAAAGATCTCATAATCATTTTTGACGTCTCGCACGTCCTCCGACCGCAAAAAGATCGCGAAGAGAACACTTGACCTCGCGTAGTGTGCTAAGTACCTGCGGGCCTGTTGTGCCGTGGTAGGTGGTGTCCTTGGGAAAGTCGTGATTGTTTTCGGCCTTCTTGAAGTATTTGAGCACGTCCTCGAAGCCCCATCCCGTGTTGCCCAAGGCCTTCAAGTGTTCGAAGTCCTCTCTGTTGCCCCGAGTGAAGTGCATGGCGTTTACTGCGCTCGATCCGCCCATCCCTTTGCCTCGGCTAGCCCGCGAGCCGGGATCCCAGCCACTCTTCTGCGTTGTGTATTTCCACCAGAAAAAGTCATCGGTCAGGTATCTGAAAGACAGGTTAAATAAATGACGCTGATTAAGCCAGTTATTGGTTACTACTACCTTAGCACGGTAGTGACTTTTTGCTTACACTGTTAAAAATAATCGTAAATTTACGACATTTTGTAAAACAGTTAGGTCGTTTTTAAAAGAAATATTTTGTTACGACTCAAGTCGTCAATATACGACTTGAGTCGTAAATTTACGACACATTTATCGCTAATTTTGATAGCTAGACGTTCCGTTTTGAAACGAATTAAGTCGTAAATTTACAACTTAATCGTAAATTTACGAACGATCGTAATTTATCTATGGAATATGTCGTGCAGTTATGATTAAGGTCGTACATTTACGAATCTTTTCGTAAATTTGTGTAATGAATCGTAAATGAACGACACAAATCGTAAATAAGCGAGCAAAATTCCAACTTTTCATCTACTTTTCGGGAATATCAGATTTCAAAATATGTAATTGCGATTACGACATTGTCATAGAGAAATGATTTTTTTAGTCGTTCAGTTACGACGAAGTAGTTTCAGGACGATTTCTGTCGCTATCTAAATTAGCGACGTTTTTGTCGCTTATTTACGACAACATTTCTGACAGTGATACTTGCTCAATACTTATGCAAGTAATTTGTACAACCATTTTCGTTTCTTAAAGAACTACTTCGAGGGGTCCTATCCAAAAGATCTCATCTGAGCGTTCCCTCAAAGTGAACCTTATCTTAAATGCAGTCGAATTTCACTCAGTTTGATCATTTGATACAGCTAAAAATCAAAATATTTGTGATTTCATTCACTTAACCCTGAAGGTGAAAGATCAAAGATACCAATAGTACATGTAGAAAGATTTTCCGCTTTCTCTCGTGCTTGTCCCAAATGATGAAACTGAGTGAAATCCGCTTGCGTTTGAGATAAGATTCTCGTTAGGGGATCGTCCAGATGAGATCATTTCAATAGGACCCCACGACTTAAGAAAAATTAAATAATGTACTGACAATTTGAATTTAGAAATATTTTTACTAAAGGAAGTAGCAATACTTCATTAGAAAACATTAAGTATTATCCTTGCATAAACGAATATGTACTTAACGAGTAAAAGGTCAGTAACGTGCTGAGAGTGTAAATGTTTATCCTTGACGACCAATAATGTACTTTAACTTTTGTCACTTTTCCAGTTGATTTTACCTGCTTGCCATTGCCGGCACCATGTTCAAGTCCGTTTCTTCGGGCCCAGCTTCTAGCAGCAGAACTTTCCATTTCTTTTCTTCGCTGAGGCGGTTCGCAACGACGCACCCCGCACTGCCGGCACCAATCACGATGAAGTCATAGTCTTTCTGCGAGGGTCAAAAACATTCCCTGTTTCTAGATTGCAATTAATCGGTTGGGTGGAGAGACAGACGGGGAGAGCGCGCAAACTGGCGAAGCCTTAAAAGTTTTTCTAAAATTTTCTCTGTATACGAGGAAAATGAAGGCATTGTTCAATTGCTTCGCCCTATGAAGACATGTTTCGTTTTACGATGGATTTTGCATCACAATACGAAGCATTTCTACGTAGATTTCGCAATGCCATCATTTTCTTAGTACGAAAGCGATTCTTCGTAGAGTTTTCACTGTGCTGAAACGGCACGAAGTCACGCCACGCCGATACATTTTCAGCGATATTTGTACAGCACGTTTGGTTTGTGACGTGACTTGCGCGGCGGCACGCGCACTCACCTGCACTGCGTCCCGGGTCGCGGCGGCCTTCAGTTGCGCCGCCTTGAGGCCCTTGGCAACGATGGCCGCGACCAGAGTCGCGAAGATGGAGGCAGCCGAGCACTGAGCTGAGGCGGGCCACGCCGCCGCAGAGGCGATTGGTTCTAACCACATCTGCAGAAAATTACTTGTCACCACTCTCAGCACCTTGCGAAGCATGTGTTCGCTTTGCAAGCCATTCGGTTTGCAGCTTTCAAAGAGTTTGGCTCCATTGTATTACGAACCCATGGCTTGCAACAATACGAAGTGTATGCAAGGGTTCGTGATACAAACAACCGGTTGTTTGCAATGGACTTTTTATTTTCTACATGATCTCGACACTTTTTGGCTGAGCGATAGCGAAGCCTGTTACTCCAGTGCACTGATAGAAAAGATGCTGTTAATTAACAGCATATATCCTGTTAAGTTTTTTAGCAACACTTGTTGTAGAAGAACGGCATATTGTTGGACACTGAGTCGTTATCCAACAGCAGTGTTGTAAAAAGGGATGATGGCTCTCTGTATCTGACCTCTGACAATAAGTTGTTGTGTAACAGAATTACCATTTCCAAATGGCACCAACCTGTTCATAAACAACACTTTTCTGTTTTCAAACAAAAGAGTTGTTATACATTTACAAAAAAAAATGTCGAGGGTCCTAATAGTCTTATCCAATACTAGCAGTCATTCAGAAACGCTCTTTTCTGTTTACAAACAGCACTGTTCTTCAACGCGGTCTCTCTGTTATTCACAAAAAGGAAATAGGAGTTTCCTGACGGCTCAAACAAGACATTTGTTTTGTAACAGTTCGTGCAGTTCTTGGACAGTTCACCGCTGTTTAAAAATTGGAAGTGTTGCTAAAAAACTTTACAACACAAATGCTGTTCAGAAACAACAGAATTTATTTTGACATAGTTGGAGTTTGATTTGAGCCGTGAGCTGCAAAATGCTCCGGCAAATCTTCAATTGAATGGTGTTGTTTTTAAATGACAGAATACCGTTCCAAAACAGCATATATCATTAATTTTACAAACAAGATGTTCTGTTTTCCAGCATTGGAAATCGTTCAATAACACTATATTTGTTGTTTTCTACAATGATGAAACTTGCTGTTTCCTAACAGCATTTGTGCTGTTTTAAGTTCCGATGACACGTGCTGCTTAAAAGCAAATCACTCGTTGGTAAATGTGCTGTTTTCCTACAGTTTCTTTTAACAGTGTGGGGTTGAAAAGTTTTTTCTGTCTGTCTGTCTGTGTGTGTGTCTGTCCGCACTACTCCTCCTGAACGGCTCGGCCGATCTCGGTGAGATTTTGCACACTCTTTAGGCATGTCCTTGGCTCGGCACACGCGAAATCTCAACATCGTAGCTCAACTGGTTCAGTTTTTATAGCCGAAAAACACTTAAAACACGGCGAAAAATTTGGTTTTCTGCAGGCAGGATGCCTTCTGTCTTGAAGAAGGGGGGGTCTGATGGCGAAGCCCCCCAGCCTCGATAAGTTCGAAGGTTACGAGGGTCAAGATCATGTTATCTGTAGATGAAGCAACTCTACCTTGAATGAAGGGGGGGTCTGGGGGCGCTAGTTAGAGCGTGCTTGCAGGCATGCTCCAGTAAGAGCGTACCATGTACACTCTTTGATTTGTAGAGCATAACTGTGCATCGTTCACTCTAAATTACTATCTGCTTTTTTGAGTATGAGCTTCGCTCAAAATCGAGCAGGCGTTTTGAAATGCACGAATTTGTGCGCAACTGAGCACGAAAGTGTGCGTTGCTGTGCACAAAATTGGTGTATATCGAAACGCATGCTCGGCGTGCAAAGCTTGTGCGCAAAGAAGCACATACCGTCATCGGGGGTAACTTGGGACACCGGGGGTAACTTGGGACAGTCTGCCCTGTACACCTTGTTGGTGCTGCCATTCAGCGACGGGGGTTCCTGGCGTCAAACCCCCGGCAGGATTTTGTTTCAGAGGCCTCAGGGCACGCGCGGAAAGGTGAAAAAGCCGCATAGCCTCACAATTAGTATACAAGGTAGGTTTACGCCAGACCGCGTCTTGTCGTAACAGGCTTCGCGATGTCTCGCTGCCTGTTCCTCCAATCCACGCCTGGCGTACCTACCTTGGCCTGCGGCGCTAGCCTGCCTGCGGCAGGCAATGGCTTGTCCGTTGTTGGCTGAGCGATAGCGAAGCCTGTTACTCCAGTGGGGTTGAAAAGTTTTTCCTGTCTGTCTGTCTGTCTGTCTGTCTGTCCGTCTGTCTGTCTGTGTGTCCGCACTACTCCTCCTGAACGGCTCGGCCGATCTCGGTGAGATTTTGCACACTTCTTGGGTATGTCCTTGGCTCGGCACACGCGAAATTTCACCATCCTAGCTCAACTGGTTCAGTTTTTATAGCCGAAAAACACCTAAAAAACGGCGAAAAATAGAGATTTCTGCAGAGAGACCACTTCTGTCTTGGAGAAAGGGGGGTCTGGAGGGCGGAGCCCCCCAGCCTCGACAAGTTAAAAAGTGACAAGGGTCAAGATCGTGTTATCTGTAGATAAAACAACTCTATTTACAATGTAGGGGGGTCTGGGGGGCGGAGCCCCCCAGCATTCAACAAGTTAAAAAATTCCAATGCTAACGCATTGCACGGTGTTCCGGTTGTGGAAATAAATTTGAAGTCTGTCGTCTAAACGTTAATTACGTTAATTTTACCGTTATTTACGTAACTTTGAATCCTACCGGCATTTTTACATCCCCAAACCTGATTCAGTTAACACAATGACCATCTCAGTCCATCTCGCGATCTCGCGATTTACAGGGCTCATGTTCGTCAAACTAAAGTCATCCGCGTTTCGAAACCACCTCTCCCGAGTTTATAAAGTTCGTCAAACCAACGTCGTGCTGGTTACAGAATTGAGGAAAACATCACAAGAGAACCGCAACCTTTAAAAGCAAGCCAAACAATTCAACCTCAGCAACAATGGAGGGGCAGTTTCAATGCGCGACTACTCGTTTTTTCAGCCTCGCGATTTTCGAAAGGGCGCAGACGCCGAGAAAATTGTTGCCAACCCCCGACAATTAATTTATTGCGTCTTTTTTGCTACGAACTTTTTACTGACAGACTTCAAAGATGTTCCAATGTCGGGACACCGTGCAATGCGTTAGTATTGGCATTTTCGAATTTCACGCCCTTTGATTTCTTTTTATCGGCGACTTTAAATTTTGACAGTTGGTACGATGACATCGTGTCGTTGCCATGGTGACTTTTTTTCATGTTTTCACTATTTTGTCAGAACAGACATGACTTTTTGTCACTTTGATGAGGCAGGATGCTTAGTTTTGGGGAGTAGCACATTTTGTCTTTGAAACGTTTCTGGAAAATGTGAAGGGATAAGGGTGCTTCATTATTGCAAATTTATGTTTTTGTCGTTTACGTTAAATTCTTACGATAAATTTTCGAAATTTTCAGCAATTTTCATTTTTTTATGATAAGGAGTAATTTGGCGGGAACCATTTTTAGATTTGCGTCGGCGGAAGAAAAAATCTGAGCCGTCCCGGGCAATAGGGGTCCTCCTTCGTCGGAACCCCTAAAAATAACCGACAATGGACAAGCCATTGCCTGCCGCAGGCAGGCTAGCGCCGCAGGCCAAGGTAGGTACGCCAGGCGTGGATTGGAGGAACAGGCAGCGAGACATCGCGAAGCCTGTTACGACAAGACGCGGTCTGGCGTAAACCTACCTTGTCGGTTATTTTTTAACTTGTTGAATGCTGGGGGGCTCCGCCCCCCAGAACCCCCTACATTCTAAATAGAGTTGTTTTATGTACAGATAACACGATCTTGACCCTTGTCACTTTTTAACTTGTCGAGGCTGGGGGGCGGGACCTCCCTTTATCCAAGACAGAAGTGGTCTATCTGCAGAAATGACTATTTTTCGCCGTTTTTTAGGTGTTTTTCGCCTATAAAAACTGAACCAGTTGAGCTAGGATGGTGAAATTTCGCGTGTGCTGAGCCAAGGACATACCCAAGAAGTGTGCAAAATCTCACCGAGATCGGCCGAGCCGTTCAGGAGGAGTAGTGCGGACAGACAGACCGACAGACAGACCGACAGACAGACAGACAGACAAAACTTTTCAACCCCACTGGAGTAACAGGCTTCGCTATCGCTCAGCCAATGAGAAACGGGAAACTTCATAATAGGGTTTTTGACAAAATAGGTCAAACATACAAGTTGACCCTGGTGCAAGGAGTGAAAGGCAGATTTGGCCGAGTAGTCTCTCCCGGGTTGAGAGATAATACATGTATTATACACAATAACAGTCGCAAAAGGGCCTTGATTTCAGTTTTCCCATCTTCGGTCCAGACTTCAATTTATCAAAACTCGAAATTTTACGGGGTAACTTGGGACAGTCTTTTTCTTATGTTTCCAGCAGTCCTAGCCTCTTAGGAGTTGTCTGACCCGGTCTCTGACATAACCTTAACTTCGGATAACCTTAACTTCGGATGTTACTCTGATGATGGAAAGAGATGCCTTGCTCTGCAGTTTTGTCTTCTGGTGATCCATACTTGGAACTTTTCAGATAATGCCTGGAAAATACCCGAAAAAAAGAGAGTTCCTCGTAGAGTCCTAGATAAAGTCTAACATCGGTCCCACACGAGTTCCTAGGCCTGAATTCTTGGTCTTCATGTTGTGACTAAAATTTATTACATCTATGAACATCAATAGATGCATGGGAATGTAGGTAATTACCTCCTGTCCCAAGTTACCCCCGGTCATGGGATAACTTGGGATACTCTTTCGAGCCCGCTTGTAAACTATATAATCGAGGCAAATGAACCAGACCAGCATGAAATCATGGGAAAAGGGTCAAACTTTCAGTGGCGAAGCGGAAAAAGGGGATAAGTCGAAAAACACGATTTTTCAGGAGAGGCGAAAAACATGTTCCCGTATAATATTCTATACTTCGGGTGCGCCATCTTGTTCGCTTTGCAATGCTGATCAACATAGAAAAAGTCATTTCAACAAAGCGTTAATGGTTTTGTAGATATGTCAAGACTCTGACTTATCTCGTTTGGTCGCGCCTGTCAAAACGAGACAAGTCGATTTGTCCCACTGCCCACTCACGCACCCTACGAGTTATTTCGACTTATCTTTCCGGACCTGAGAGCACTTGGAGCTATGTCGACTTATCCTCTGCGCATTCACGCGCTGAAAGAGTTAAGTCGACTTAACTCTCTGAAGCTTAAGGTTTTTAGGGACATGTCGACTTGTCCCTTTTACATTCATGCACTCTATGAGCTAAGTTGACTTATCTCTCGGGTGTTTTTCCCCGTTGGGGTTATGTCGATTTGTCCCCTTTAGCAAATAAAATTGTTTAAAAGATTAGGAGATAAGTCGCGTGTGTTTTGGGTACGAGGAACTAGAAGCAATTCGTTAGAGGAAAACAATGCTCCTCAATTTTAGTCAAAGATTACCGTGTGTTTATTAAAATAATTCTAAGTACTGCAATTCGAAAGAGTGACAGCTCACCTGCCAAAAAGAAGGAAAAAACAAGCTTAACGTGACACATTTTTTAAAATTAAATTGTCTAACATAATGCATTATTGAACATGCCTTATATTTAGATATTGCAAAGACACTGCAAAGCCAGTGGTAAGTTTGCTTGCCACAAATTTGGCAAGCCGTTTTGAATGCCAAAATTTGGCAAGCTTTGGTCGGCACTCGTCATAAGCTTGCCAAATTTTGGCAAGCTGAGGAGTAATTCCGGGCTGGGGAGTATTTCCGGGCCAAGTTTGCCAATTTTTTGCACTCAAAACGGCTTGCCAAATCCGTGGCAAGTAAACTTACTACTGGGATGGCAGTGTAACCTGCAGACATATGCATTCAATCAACTGACTTAGAAGTATGTGTATTTTCTGGGGCACGCAAGCCTTGTGTTTAGTATCAATTTCCTTCTTACACCACAAGGCTGCGCAGATGGCCAATCACATTTAAAAATAGAAATATAGTACTCTTTAAAAAGTTGTTGCCGGTACTGGGGCGGGGGGACTCGGCGCAGCGTTCTGTCGCGGTAGCAGCCGTGCGCCGTAATTTGACACTGCGAGATAAGCCCGCCGCGCGCCGCGCTCTCCCGCCCGGCCGGCCTGCTCGGTGCGTGTCTGAGTGTCACCAGTTTGTCCGACTGGCCAGCAGGCGGGGAGACCGGGTCGAGAGTCTCTAGGTCGTCTATCTGGTATGGGTCTGGAGCCATGTAATTATGTTTTATTTAATTTATGATAGTTTTGGGTTTTACTTTGCCCTTTGTGTTAGTTTAAACTTTGTAAAAAATAGACTGTTACACCAATTTGAACAAATTTCATTGCCATCGAATGTTGTTGATTTCGGCGAGGACCGCCTGCTGAAGGCAGAGGTCTCCCCGCCTGCTGGCCTGGCCGGGGGAACTAAGGGACCGGTCCCCAGTGGCCGCGTCCCCCTCGCCACTCCACCCGCCGCGCTTCGCCTGGCCGTCGACGGCGCTCTCGGTGCGTGTCTGCGTGTCGCCAGTGTGTCAAACTGTCTTCCGATTCATACCGCACCGCTCAGCATTTCGCGTCTCGAGACCAGCTTGCCGGGCCTGCGGGGCCACGGCTGCCGGCCGCGCGTATGGTGGAAGCGCGTACCGAATGGAAGACCAAAACGAGAATTTTATTTAGGTGGTAACAAGGTGGCTTCTAGTCAAGTTATTAATGTTCAATACAGTTGATTACAGCTCAACAGAGAAATTTTGTTCAAGCGCCTACCTCTATTTGCCTCGGGCAGTCACCGCGTTAAAAATTTATTTTTTTAATTTTTTTAAAACTAAGACGTGAAAACCTGGCGGGCGCGGAAGCCACAGCCGTGGCGCGTTTTCCACCGCGTGCTTGATGACGCGTCCCCTGACTGAGTGTTGTGACGGCCGTATCGCGACACGCGAGACTCAAAGGGTTGCCGCGCAGGCCCTGAAGAGGGAGTAAAGAGGAACAGGCACGGAGGCAGGGCAGGAAGAACGGAGACGGAGAGGAGACAAACGGAGAGAAACAGGCGCGACAAGCAGGTAGAACAAACGTGCATGATTAGGTCCTTTCTTTGGCCCTGGTAATAACTTCAAAGAATTTGTACACCTGATGTGAACGCTTATTACATTTATTAAGTTTTGTTAATTCCGTTGACGACCGCCAGGTGAACTGGTGGGAACCCCGAGCAAAGTGCATCATCAAGTCTGACACTGCGATGCACCTGGTTTTTCCTCCGGCATACGCCTCGCGCCTTCGTCCAGCCGCAGCCCTGGCCAGGGGACGGGACGCGAAATGCTGAGCGGTGCGGTATGAATCGGAAGACAGTTTGGCACTGGCGACACGCAGACACGCACCGAGAGCGCCGTCAGGACGGCCAGGCCGGGCGGAGCGTGGAGGTGGAGTGGCGCGGGGGACGGGAGCACCGGGGGGCCGATCCCACGGTTCAGGCCAGCAGGCGGGCAGACCTCTGGATGTTGAGGTTCACGGTTCGGTAAAATTACGGCGCATCGTTACAGGCATCGACGTGAATATTGGAG
This sequence comes from Thrips palmi, assembly GCF_012932325.1. Lineage (NCBI taxonomy): Eukaryota > Metazoa > Arthropoda > Insecta > Thysanoptera > Thripidae > Thrips > Thrips palmi. Next base: position 12,292,611 of record NW_023144629.1, on the reverse strand, counting down.
ACGCGTTATAACGCGTTCTGTATACAGAACAAGATTACCTAAAGGGCGGCGGTCGCCAAATTTCCATACCTTGCGCACAGCCGCTCTGAATGCGGCTTAACTTCATTCAAAATTTCAAAGCTAGAAATTTAACGCATCAAATTTTCCGGAGAAAATCTGACCCGACCGTAGGCGAGGATGACTCTTTAGGAAGGCACGTGCAAAGTTTCAGAATTTTTGGTCAAGGCGTTTGCGAGAAAACAAAATTTACGTATCGGTCTACATCGCCTCCCGAGGCGGCGCGCTCCTTCGAGCGCGCTCGGCAAGGCTCACTTTGGCCTCCTCTCCGCGATGCGCGCGGTCAGCGACGCCAACTCTGCGGCACGCGCCGCGCGCCTCGGCTACTCACGGCCAGCAGCCCAAGCCAGCCGGCAAGCAGGCCTCGGGGCGCGAAACGCTGAGCTGGGCAGAATGAATCGGAGGACAGCCCGACACACCAGTGTCACGCGGACATGCACCGAGAGCGCCGACAGGAAGGCCGGGCGAAGCAGGGCGGGTGGAGTGGTGAGGGGGACGCGGCCACTGGGGACCGGTCCCTTATTTCCCCCGGCCAAAAATCCGTGGTGAGGCTCAACCTGCGGAGTCCTAAAAGTACTGCAACAGCGGTGAAGATTTGACCGCACATTTCTACACTGTTAGAAATTAGCTCCGAAATTTTATGGAGAAAAACTCTACAATCACGTTCATGGAGACTCCATTTATTATCAACCTTTTTTTCGGAGAGATTTTTTCAGGGCTTGAACAAATGTTCCTCGGAGCATTACTTCGTTCCTGATGGGAATTAAAATGCACGTCTTTTCTCAGAAATTTGAAAGAGGGCTTCGCCGAAGCATTCTTCGGTCTGAAATGGCGAGAAGGGACAATGTCTTTCGAGCTCCTTTGGGTCCTCGAGATCCAGGTATCCCTCATGAAAACTGAGCTGAATTAAATAGAGATTCACCTTGCCCTCATTTTTTAATTGGTTGCAAACTTTTTTTTCGTGATCTCCTGACAGAGAAGCAGGCATTCTGGTTCCAAATTACGAAACTCTTCGGAGAAAGCCCAGAGTTTTCCTTTACGGAGATCTCTTTGCTAAAGTTTAGGAAAAACTACATGATTTTTCCATTTTTTTATCGGAAATTAACGCAGAATTGGGAAATTGTGACACTATTTGTGTAAAATTCAGCAGAGTTTAAGTGTTTAATGTGTCGTGGGTTCAGAATTCACTAGAAATGACCCGACGTGTACAACCCATTTTGAATCCAGCGATGACCGCAGATTGTGACCGTGAACTGAACGAAATTGTGGTATACAGAAAGTCCTGACCAAACCACCGACAGACCCTTTTATTGGCCAGCGCCCGCACTCGGCCCTCGACATCTGCTTATTCTGCACTTGGTGTCGCGTTCCGTCCGCGCCTGGCTGCTGCACGGTAACAACGGAACCTGGTTTTCCCAGGAAGCCAATGGTGAAGACATAAGCGATTTCCAGAGACTTCCTGGGAAAATCAGGTTCCGTTTTTACTGTGTGGGTAAAGTAGAACGCCCCTAACACGGGGCTCGGTAGGGACTGCAGAAGCCACATAATTTGCTGACAAACAAAATGTAATTTTCTAAATGAGCTCTATGAGCAGGGGCAGAGACACAGCTAGCCGAGTCGGTTGAAACCACCGAACCGCCATTAAAAAAACGAACGCGTCCTCTTTACGCTACTTTCAAACTCTAAACCTCCGTTTTCGTTCTACAAGATACCTCATCGGCCATTTTCAAGAATCGAAACTATTTTCCTATCTTCTTCCTAGGAATGAATTTGTTGGTATGAGCATGAGTCTTGCATCGACCGAACCCGAATCGTACCGCGGGAACGGTTTAGCCACCGACCAGCTTGCTTCGGCAATTGCCATTAGCAATCGTCACCAAATCGTTCGGTACGCCTCATTGTCGCACGGAATAAAGTTTGCAAGGCCACAGATGAATGTTTACAACGAAAGAAAAAAAAACTGTTTCTGCCGGGAATCGAAGCCGGTCCCTTGGATTTAGAGCCAGAATCGGACGACGTCCCTCTCTTGCATGACAGGAGCGTCCGTCTGTGCCAACGATAGATAACAAGTCGACATTGTTCTAGGGAGTTTAGCTCGAAAGAGTTAAATTGACTTAACCCGCACAGCGCTTAAGTATGCAGTAAGTAAACATAGCGCCAAGTGCTCTCAGGTACTGAGAGATAAGTCGATTTAACTCGTGGAGGGTGTAAATGTGTAATGAGACAAGTAGACTTGTCTCGTTTGGACAGCCGCGTCCAAACGAGATAAGTCAGAATCTTGCTATATCTACAAAAACGACAACATTTTGACAAAATCAACCGTTCTATAGTGATTTGCATGACGTAGGAATCTAAAAAGCTTATTAAAAGTATCAAATTTGGTACAGGGACGTGCTTTTTTCACTTTCCTGAGGTTGTGTCATTCGACTTATCCCCCTTTGCCGCTTTTTATGTCGTCCAAAGGAGTTAAGTCGACATGTCTCCATGCAGTCAGTGCGGAAAAACGAGATAAGTCGACTTAACTACAGGGCCTCTCAATCCATGCTGTTAAGTCGACATACCTCCCAAGTGGGTTATTGCTCTACAAGATAACTCCACTTATCCCCTTTTTCAATTGGCTTGTGAGCCCAAACTGTAATCACTAGAATCGAACAGACTATTGCAAACGATGCGCAGGATCACGCTCTTTCGGATGGTCGTGAAAACCCCATTTCGGGATAAGTCGACTTATCCCCTTTTTCCGCTTCGCCACTGCTTTAACATAGATAGGATCCAATGGTCTAGGTTGAAAATCTTACCTCTGGCGTTCAAAAAACGTGAAAAAGTGTCCCAAGTTACCTCCGTTGACGGTAGTAATTCAGTGAAAGAAAAAAGTTCACACGTGTGCTCGAAAACCTCTTAAAGCAAGAGAAAAAAGTTCATATGAGCCTGAAAGTGAAGCGTCAAAACCCAAAACATCTACATTTAGAAAAAGAAAGAAGCCACTGCCCCCCAGAGGAACAAATGAAATTTGTTTGAAGGAATACGTACACTCTCTGCCATAACTCGATGGTGACTAGTGACTCTCTACTCGGCCGTATTGGTTGTCATTCCTACCATTCCGTTGGTCACGACCCATCCTACTCGTGATTACCTGTGCGACACAACGTGTCCACTAAGAGGAAGCGCTCGTGAAACTTGGACGTCAGGCTTCAAAAGAATCGTCGAACATTCGTCCCCCCACCCCCAAAGCACAACTGTTATAGAGTAGTCCCGTTTAAGAAAAGATACTTTGTGCCACGACCCCCTCCCCTACGATCGTCCTGTTTTTTTGCAGGCATGTTACCAACCTTAAAAGACTTCAAAAGCCAAAATACTAGCCAGGGGAAGGCCTTCGGCCTCGATGCTGAGCTGGATTTAGCTGGAGATGGAAACGCATTTTCATCAGTAGCAAATTAGGATTTGTTTATGTTGAAAATGGGCCTCTTTTCTTTTTGGGGGGTGATAGCCAGGAAGTATGCATTTGCGCGAAGGATTGTGATTCGACAATGGTTGGTTTCTCCTTGAATCGACGGAAAGCTATCTAATAATCTAAAACTAAATTGTCTAACCAATCCTAACCTAACCTAACGGGCTCGTGACAGATCTTACTCTACTCGTGACAGATCTTATTCTCAAACTAAACGGTCCAACCAATCCTAACCTAACCTAACGGGCTCGTGACAGATCTTACTCTACTCGTGGCAGATCTTTCCCTACTGTCGACAGATCTTTAAACTAAATGGTCCAACCAATCCTAACTTAACCTAACGGGCTCGTGACAGATTTTAATCTACTCGTGACAGATCTTTCCCTTCTCTCGACAGATCATATTCTCAAACTAAATGGTCCAACCAATCCTAACCTAACCTAACGGGCTCGTGACAGATCTTACTCTACTCGTGACAGATCTTATTCTCAAACTAAATAGCCTTTGAAGCTTGGCATATGGCGCTACGACTATGGAGCTTGGAATATTGAGCTGGGACTATAGAATATGGACTATGGAGCTAGAATATAGACTATGGAGCTTGGTCTATAGAGCTTGGACTATAGAGCTTGGACTATAGACTTCGGACTATCGAATTCGGACTATTGACCTCGGACTATGTATACATATATACATATAAGATTAAGATCAATAATAAGATACCTATAGTAAACTAAAGGTATCCGGGGGGGAGGGGACAATTTGGATGTTCAAATTCCCCAACAGGGTGCTTCGCTTCGCTCAGCAATTATGTCCGGCAAAAATTTATTGGCTGAGTTATGGACCCGCAAAGTTACAATTACATGAATTTGGGTACTTTGACTCATGCAGTCAATTTTTGCACCAAGTGGCTGAGACAGGCGTCCCGTCACGTAAAATCGTCCTAGGAACGAGATTTCGCCCACAGATCGGGCCTTTTTGACGATATGACCTAAAACCCACTAAAAATGACTAAAATAGCACATTTGTCTTGAGATTTTCGGGAATTTATAATTTGATGGCACTTGAGTGTACTGAAGTGATAGAAAAAATCGCCCTGAATCCAATGAGCACCCACCCAGAGTTTTATCTCTAGCCGTCTCGTAGTAACAGCGCTCCAAAGTTGGAGTTTTGAGAAATTTCGGGATTTTTTTTTTCGCGACAGAGAATGGACGCCATACCTGAAACCTGCACTGAAAAGATGAAGGATGCGGCTGTTTTTTTTTTGTGCTACTATTCGCCACGCGAATCAAAACTGCTGCATGTGGTGTACCTGGGAACAAAAACTTTTTAGAAGAACCTTCACTAAGAAGCATTTTAAGCTTCTTGAAGCGATCGAAATAAACCTCAACAAAAATCCAAATGATAGAGAAGCTCTTGTGCACTATGTTGACATGAAAGAAACATTGAATGTATTGTTGGAGGATCCAACCGTCCAAAGGGAAATAGAAGAATCTTTTGAAAAGAGGCGCAGGAAAGAAGTAAAGAAGGGCGTAACTGTCAAGGCCCATTAATTCTCGACACTCTTAGTTTTTAAATTTTTACTGACATTAATAGTTTTTACGAAAGTGTGATGAACTGTCAAAAAACGGTTAAAACTGGAAACGTCCTAAATAAGAACTAGATTTTTTGCAGTCAGAGTACAGTTGATTTATGGCTAACAAGGGAACCTATTCAGGGGGTACACTCAGATTTCGACCAAACTTTTTTTTTCGTAAGAATAACATATAAGATTAAGAATGCACCCCAAAGTTGGTGCCAAGATACATATCCACACCCCTCCTGACTATTTTTAACGGAAAAAAGGGGTAAAATGGCCCATGATTTTACGTGCAACGAGCAGATTTTCGGTCGTAATTGGGCAGTCGCACCAAATTTGTGCAAAATATGATAATATATGAAACAGACCAAAATTTTCTCTCATTTTCGTCACAAGGGGACCAAACATTGAAGGAAATGACAAAAAACTCGACTTCAAATTTTCCGATTCGATGTCTGAAAATGACCCATACAATGCAAAAAGGCTTATTTTACCCCTTTTTTAGGTTTTAAAAAATTGGTAAAGGGTGTAGATATATATCTTGGCACCAGCTTTGAGGTGCATTCTTAATCTTATATGTTATTCTTACGAAAAAAAAAGTTTGGTCGAAATCTGAGTGTACCCCCTGAATAGGTTCCCTTGTAAGTGTACGTAAACTGCATTTTAACTGCAGTTCAATACAGTGACCCCCCGTTGTTTGACCCGAAGTTGGGAGTTACAGCGGAAAAACATCGAGGGACGGTGGTCATTTCCCGCCGAAATCCCTACCTAGGGTGGCGTCCTTCCACTTCCAGCCTCTAATGCAGGATGCTGTGGAGACGAAGATTGGTGGACAAACTCATCAACTGGTGTGTTGTTTGTTTTTCCTTTAGAGGTTAAGTATTCATTCAAATTTTTTAAGCTGTTCTTTTTGGCGTGGACTTGTTTAAGATGCCATTACCAGAGCATCTTAAGATGATGGAAAGTCATGTCTATTGAATGTCTCTTTGATATCAGTACAATATTTACTTGTTTCTGTGCACATCCCTAAACACTTAACAAATTTCAGGACAACCAGGAAACGATGAGAATGAGGGTTTGACGTCAACATGTGGGATTTGTCATTCAGTTTGTAAAGGGACTATCAAAGTTCTTGTGCCCTGTGGAGACTATTCATTAGCACTGCGTGCGCGGAGCAAATCAAAGGGACGAAGAAACAAATTGCTCTTTCCAGTCGAGTAGTGCACGGAGGTAAATGCGGCCCGAAGAGACATGTTTGCCACAATGCTGAGACATCCTTCAATGATCCCACCAACATCTGCGGCGCTACGGCAACGCACACTACGGGCCGCTTATCAAGCGGGTCAAGTGTGGGGAAGAGCTGATCAGGTTGACTATGATCTACCTTGTCCATCGAAGTGGGCTTGGCGAATGACGCCCTCGGGATGGGAGACTTTTTGGACCACTTCGGACTGCATCTGGAAAACATGCCGGGATCTCAGCCAGTGCGGATGCGCATCTGACTGTAGCACAAGAAGGTGTTGTTGTGTCCGAGCCGGCGTTCCTTGCACTTTGTCCTGCAAAAAGTGCAAAGGAGATTGCGCGAATGTGCTGTAAGTGCAAATGAACATGTTTGGTGAGTTATTAAACAAGAATTGCAGGTTAAAACAATAAACAATTTTATTTACAGGCCACAAAATACAACAATACAAACCGGTGAACATGATGAAGTGCAGTATTAAACAATAGACAATTTAATTTACAGGCCAGATACACCAATACAAACCGGTGAAGATGATGAAGAAGATGTGGATGACGACCTGTATTAAGTTCCAAACAATGTTACAAATTGTTTTTTTATTATTTTTACGGCATGTTTTACCATACTGAGTTAGCCTTTAATTTTAACTCCTTTTTACGTACGTGAAGAAGTACGTAGTCTTAGACCTACTGTTGACCGCTGTACTTTTAAAATATATATATTAAAAAACAACAATAAGGCCCTTATTTCTAAAATGAGGGCTGAACGGTGCGTCGTATCGATGTGGAGTGTTTCCCATTGAATTTGTCGTCATCGAATTGTGCGGAAACGACACCTAGATCGTTTCGAAGCGAAAAGAATATTTTTTTGAACACTTTGAACAGGTCATTGAACGCAGCTAGCAGATCACCCTGAGTGTTGGCAACATTATAACCTTCATTTTCATCACCAGCGGCACCATTTAACCCGGAAATGACACCCCATTCGCTATTTTAGCGCAAGTTTCACAAAATTTGCATTTAGGCCCTTAATTTCAAAATGGCGGCTGAACAGTGCGTGGTATCAATGTGGAGTGTGTTCCATTGAGTTTGTCGTCATCGAATTGTGCGGAAACGACACCTGGATCGTTTCGGGGCGACAAAAAATTTTTTTTTTAACATTTTGAACACTTTGAGCAAGAAATTGAACACTGCTCGGCTCCTATGGGTCCAAAATGAGTGTGCTGCGGGTCAAAATGACCGTCAGGGCCTTAGCAACACGCTTGCAAAAAATCACGCTTATTATATCTTTTGCCGTTTTTTTTTTCACCAACCGCTATGACTAAAGACCTTCGCTCGCGCACCGTACTAGCCCATGTACTAAGTGCTTATTGTGTCTACTGAACAAACCATTGTGTTCCCCCATAGCCATGCCTCCTAAGGGAGAGTGGGGTAATTCCGGACACGGGGTAATTCCGGACACTTCGATTTTCACTGGGTTTGAGTGAAGATAACTCAAAATCCCACCTAACAGAGGAAGATAATCAGTTAAAAATGATAATTCCAAATCGCCAAGGTAGGACGTCAAACCGTTTAGCAGTGAACGCTTCACGAAATTTGAGTACCATCAAAAATAGGCAAAAGCTGCATCTTTCCCTCGTATTTCCATGTACTTATCGAACCTTACCGTCAAGTTCAGTCCCATGACTAAAATTTTATCATATTATATGGTCATTGGACTTTACTTTGGCGTTTCGGGAGTGCTCGTATGGCTCGCCGATTTCTTACATTTGAACATCAAAGGTTTTCACTACCTGTGGGGTAAATCCGGACAAGAGGGGTTATTTACTTCAATTTCCCGCATAATGTTAAGGTAGTGGGTTCAAAATTGTGGACATGCATCCCCACCGTTCAGAAGGATACAGAAATAACGAAAAATAGCATTGCACCTATGTTTCAGAGCTTTACTCAAGACAGTGTTGTCAACATAGGGGTTTTGATAGAAACTATTCCCTATAATATGCTTTGAGCAATAATCAAACACTTCAGTTCGCAGAAAATGTCCTTGTACGCCTTCTAAAAGCATGCCTCACATCAAAACAAGCGAAAGTAAGCTCGAGTAGTGTCAAATTTTAAGGTCGTCCGAAATTGCCCCATAGGTCGTCCGGAATTACCCCAGGCTGGGGCAATTCCGGACACGTGCAGGGCTTTTGTTAGGCGCCTATATTTCCCTAACCGTTGCTGAAGTTTGACTTTCATGTACATCATTTTGAAGGTACACTCTAAAAAATAATATAGGATTTTGTAACGATCTTGATACAAAATTCTGTAACACGTCAGTCGGATACAAAAATTTGTATCCTTGATCCTAAATTTTGTATCACGTCAAGAATGTTACGAATTTACGAATCAGTGCTTCAAAATTCTAAAACTGATACAAAATTCTGTACTTTTTGTTTCAATATTCACAATCAGTGATATAGTTCCATGTAAAAATGCGATCTTTATGCAAATAACTGTAACTGATACAGAAAACCGTAACATATCGTTACAAGTTTACATATCGTCTGATGCAAAAATTAATAACGCAAATTTAAAGTCAAATTACGAGCTTAATTTTAACATCACAGTTGATCGGGCGAAAAGTCCTAACGTGGGGCATGGTACTTAAGAAGCTTCGGGCCAGGAACTCTAACTGTCGCGCCGCAGGGCTCGTTTCCCACCACTACCTGGGCATGCAGCCTGCCCGCTCGGTGTCATCGACAGTCTGAGGCGTGCCTCCCCATACGGCGCTGTAGCGCAAGCGGTAGCATGCCGAGCTGGCAACCCGGGGGACCGGGGTTCGGTTCCGGAGAACGCAGTTCGGTTTCTCCGGGTGTTCGGGAGTACAGGAGCGACGGAGCGAATGTGTAGGAACGAACGATCGTTGAGGTTCAAATTTTGTTTATAAAACGACAAATTTTTATGATTTTTGCATTGCAGAATTCTGTAACCGGGAAACAGTTTACCGTAACGCGTGATACAAAATTTTGTATCAGTGCTGATACAAAATTCTGTAACATTTGTAGTGGAAATTACTGCGTAACCATGTTACAGAATTTTGTATTGAAATTTTTTTGAGTGTAAAGGTCCACACTTTACTAACCTGTGATAACATTTGACCCAAGAAGCATATTCAAGCTCAAAGACCAAAAAGAAAAAAAACGTCCGGAATTACCCCACTCTCCCTTACTCTCTCTCAGGAAACCTCCCCAAACCCGCACACTCACAGTGTGTATCGTTCATGCATACGGATCTCGCAGAGAACACTCCTTCTACAACTGCTGATTACTTTTCTTTCTCCACCTCCAATCCTAGAAATCGGGGTAGACCATCCAAGCCCTTTGAAGAGTGCTCTTTGAGATCCAAGAATCTTTAAACAGAATATCTAATACGACAGAGACCAACCTAATTAAGAACTGTTTCATACAACTTCGAAGGTTATGAAGCAACTGGGAAATCTTCAGGACGTTAAGAGCGTTGGAAACAATTTGAAAAATCCTCAAGATTTTAAGAATTCTCAGCCAAAGAGTACAGAAAATGCTTGTTCCCCTGAAGAAGCTCTCAACATGACCATTTCCATAGAGCTTCCTTGCCGAAAGTTTCGAGAACTTGTCAGTAACCAAGAATTTCTTAATTCCTCCGTACAGCGATGTTTAAAAGCCAAGCTTGCGTGCTACCCGAATAACATCACTGTGACAGGAGACTCTGTAAGAGTCAGCTTTCAAGACCTTCCCAATCATACAGCAAAAAGGATCATTTCAGTGCCAAAAGTTTCCGATGGTTTGCTGCCTAACGTGGAGATGGAGCTCTTCGGAAAATAAGGTATGGATGGATGACAGCAGCGGTCAGTCGCTTATAAGCAAGGCTTTGAAGGGAGCGCAGAGTTCGAGTGTGATGTGATGCCCACACTTTCATTTGCGCCTACGTGCCACTACGTTTACAGTCACGTCCACGAAACAGATTATTAGGCAAAACCCGTCTCCAACATCGATGAGATTTTGTAGACCAATTAGGTTCGTGTTTGCGAAAGAAAGTCGGGAACTTACTAAAAGAATAGATAGTGAAATTAAGTTAGAAATTGGGAATTTTTGTCCAACTCAGGCTCTCTCACCGAATGGGGGTGACGTGTCCATCAGTCACGTAGTAAAATTGTCAATGGTTGACGTCAAAGTTTACAATCGCATCACTGGCACTCCAGTGTCGAACTGTTAAATATGCGGTCTTCCCCTACCTTCATGAATAAAATAGATATCATTCTTTAGATGCCCTGCAAACCGCATGCCCTGTCTTATTAAATACCTCCACTGCATGCGAGAATGAGAACTTTTGATGGACTTATTCACCTTGAATGCAAAGCTGACGTTAAAGAGGCGAGCACCACTGATTCAGCCAATAAAGAACTTGTGAAAGGAAGAAAGATTACAACACAAACAAAACAGGTCCAAGACTACAATGAATGTAATTCTCGATGCCCGAAGAACTGGAGGCAATGGCAATTCCAACGACGGAAACACACAGAGACCTGATCGCACATCGAAGCAGCATTCGGTTCCAACTCTTATGACCCCCGGACCCCCCTTCATGTACGGGGTGACGATGTAGGTTCGCCGGTCAAACTGCATAACGTTTTCGGTTTGACTCCCCTAAAATTCTGGCTCACGTTTCTCCCACTGTGGCAAAAATGGTACGGAAAATTCTGTTAATTTTTTGCCAGGATTCTCCGTAGCCCTCTTATCAACATTCTCCGTAGGCTCACACTCAAAAAAATTTCAATGTTACAGAATTTTGTATCAGCACTGATACAAAATTTTGTATCACGCGTTACGGTAAACTGTTTCCCGGTTACAGAATTCTGCAATGCAAAAATCATAAAAATTTGTCGTTTTAAAAACAAAATTTGAACCTCAACACTGTTATCCAAGATGCGATACTTTCAACACAAAAACGTGCGACGATATAACTGAAATGTGATTTCCACGAATCATTGCTCCTGAGATGCAATGACTTCTGTATCGCACAAAATTCTGCAATGATCATCGCAACTTTTTGCAATGAAAATCGGAATTGTTGCAAAAAACTGCGATGATGACAACACAATATCTGGAATCATTGCAGTTTTTGCAAAAGTCTGCGATACTGTAGCTCATCACGACTTTTAGCAATGATCATCACAGAAAAGTGCGATGAAATTTGTATTGCGCAGAAAGTGCAGTTTGTATCGCAAGTGAAATAACTAAAATTTCTTTGTAATTTACTAAGAAAACGGCAATATCAGTACGGTAATTAGTAATTGCTAAGTAATACTGCCAAAAAGTACTAAGTATTCTGGTTGCTTACAGAAATGCGCCTGCAAATGAGAAATAGTCAGTAAACGGCTGAGAGTGTACTGTACTCTTCAAGCCACTTCATTCTTTTCCTTGTTGGATTCCAGCATGATAGTCTCAAAATCTGATATTTTAATACTGTTTTCTTGCTTAGCCATTTTGGTGGCTTGCCCCTCTTCTTCTCTGAGAGAGCCTATTTGGCTGTAGTTTAGGGTCAATAACCAGGGTTATCTGTTCAAATTTAGTGTCTGCTATCAATGCCAACCTGATAGCACTTTAAGTTTAGTCTTTCTTGTACTTCCTTTATTATATTGTTTGTTTTAACTTCTTGAAAGCTACACAGGTTGTTTCAGATGTATGTTTCTCTCTTTGGGTTCCCAAGAACCCCTATTGTCCGAGGTTTGCGGATTCCTCCCCCCGCCCTCCCTCTCCGATTTTCAAAAAAAAAAAAAACAACGCTAAACTACGGGGCGTATTTCCGACCGTCCTCCTTCGCACGACATTGTCCGACCAATCAGGATGCTCCCTGGAGGCTGGTGGGGGAGGGGTGCCAAACTCGTTGAGCTTGTCCAAATACGCCCCCAGGCTGCGCTGGCCCTGCTTGGCACAGCCTGGCCTGTGCGTCCTGAGCTTGACCTAGGTGGCCCACCGTTTCTATGGTTTGAACCACGCGGCCTCTGGTTCACGGCCACCTGGACACGCTCGCCTAGAACGCGATTACGGAGCTCCGCCGGGAGCTCTTTCTCCCGGGAGAAACTCCTACGGAGTTCCGTAATCTCCCAAGGTGGCGCTGGCTTCGGCGCGGTCAGAAACTAGTAGATTTCGTCTTTAAAGGGGGTTATTACCGTCAAAATGCTTAGGGAAAGCATCGGATGGTCTCAAGATAATTTATTAACTTCATCGGTCTCTTATTTGTGTTGAGATTAGACGTAAGGGAAGGTGGGGTACCATGTGACGGTTTTTGTGAAGTGCCCGTCAACCCAATACTACCAATCACATTACATCCATAAGTAGTCATGTGAACAAAATGAGTCTCCTCCTTAAAATTTCTGTTGAGATTTCTAATTTATCTGTGTCGGTTGCTGAGTTATCCCGAGTTGAATGGGCCAACACTGAAAAACCAAACGTGGTCTAGACCGCACCAACTGGTGTGGTCAAATGGATGCCATTTTGACCACACCTGTTGGTGTGGTCTAGACCACGTTTGGTGCGTTTGGTGTGGTCTAGACCGCACCAAACGTGGCCAAACGTGGTCTAGACCGCACCATACGTGGCTAAACGTGGTCTAGACCACACCAACTGATGTGGTCAAAATGGCATCCATCTGACCACACCAGTGGTGCGGTCTGGACCACGTTTGGTTTTTCAGTGAAGTCAAAGTGTCACTTCGTACCCCACGTAGTACACTATGTGACAGCCTTAGTGCACCATGTGACAGTGGCCTTTTGTCAGGGTTTAAATCCCATTCAGCGTACCTATGCGCAAAGAATGAATGGAAAAGTCTTCCAGCTTTTTATTTCCGTTGAGTTTATCAATTTATCATCTTTGGTTCCCGAGCAATGAAGGTTTTAGTTATTAGTGTACAAATGTCATGGGCTGAATACATTCAACTGAGTGAATAGTGGAATCCCATAGCGAATGACAGTAGTGTCACATGGTGCCCAGATCAACAGTTTTAGGGGAAACAGCAATAACGCTCAAAGTTTATGCCGTAGAGAATCGAGCCAAAACTTATTTTGCGCTTAAAACATCAAAGAAGAACATCTTGCAGAGCATGTGCCCTTAAAATGTATTTTAAGGGTAAAAAACGGACGCGGCGGGAAAAAGAAAAAGTTTCCAATGAGCTATTTTAAGACTATTTCCAATTCTGATCGCTACCATTCCCGTCCTTTTCGAAGGAGAGTCACGACCTATTGCACGTCGATTCTCCTTCATGATACCTTCCTTTGAGTCTTCTTACCGCTGTTGGATAGCAAGCCGTTTGGGAGAAAAAGCCAAAGTCACATGGTGGCCGTGTCACATGGTACCCCCCCTTCCCTTAAGCCGTTGCACAGCGGTTGGCGACGGGTCCCACCACCTTTGCTATAACGGAAAAAAAGAAAAAATTTCCAATAAACGCGGGAAGCGAGGCAAGGCGCCAGAGCTAAGGAATATCGGAAAATATCTAATATCTACTGGATTGGACTAATATCTACTGGATTGGAAGAATACGTAAATTACGGTAAGAGAAGCTCCAGACAAGAAAAGCCACTTGATCGACGACATCGTAGGACCGGGCACCTTTGGTGTTTTATCGGTTCCTTGTATGCATACGAACTGCCGAAAAGACATTTGGACGATATTCGAACCCCCCTCTGGATTTGGCAGGGGTCAAAACATCCAAAAAATAGCAGTTTTCGGCGTTTTGGGACTAGATGGGTTCTCCGAAACCCAAGCCGAAATAAGTACCCAAATGGGTTCTGGGCATGGAAAAAAGTGCGATCTTTCGATTGCCGGTCCGCAAGATGAGTCTGGACCAGCCGTTTAGGCGCTATGGGGCGCTAAAGTTGACAAAGTTCACTAATTTCGCAAATTTTTCGAAAACAAAAAAAACTTCCCCTTAAATGCAGTTTTGATGAGCCTGATGTGTCAGAAATGTGTACTTACCCTCCTTTCGTCAGTATTTACTTGATTGGCTGAGCGATAGCGAAGCCAGTTACTCCAGTGGGGTTGGAAAACTTTTTCTGTCTGTCTGTCTGTTTGTCTGTCTGTGCGTATACACTACTCCTCCTGAACGGCTCGGCCAATCTGGCTGAGATTTTGCAGGCTAATTAGGTATGATCTTGGCTCGGCACATGCAAAATTTCACTTTCCTAGCTCAACTGGTTCAGTTTTTATAGCCGAAAAACACCTAAAAAGTGGCGAAAAATCGAGTTTTCTGCAGGTAGATCTCTCCTGTCTTGACGAAAGGGGGGTCTGGGGGGCGGAGCCCCCAGCATGCAACAAGTGAGGAGTAACCGACGATGGACAAGCCAATACCTGCCGAAGGCAGGCTAGCGCCGCAGGCCAAGGTAGGTACGCCAGAGGAACTGGCCGCGAGACATCGCGAAGCGTGTTACGACAAGACGCGGTCTGGCGTAAACCTACCTTGTACAACCCCGCTTCAGCTAACTTTTACACTCATTTTCACGCTGAGCACGCTTTTAAGCAACTTGAACGCTTGGCCGTTAGAGGCGTTACATGAAAAAAGCCACTTGGCCGGCGACGAGATGGTATCAGCAGATATACATCCTCACCCTCACCAAATACAAGGTAGGTTTACGCCAGACCGCGTCTTGTTGTAACAGGCTTCGCGATGTCTCGCGGCCTGTTCCTCCAATCCGCGCCTGGCGTACCTACCTTGGCCTGCGGCGCTAGCCTGCCTTCAGCAGGCATTGGCTTGTCCATCGTCGGTTACTTCTTACGTGTTGCATGCTGGGGGACTCACTGTTATTCAAATTGCGATAACCACCGTATATATTTTGCAATAAAAAACTTATCACATTTTTTTTTGCTATAATGACAATTAAATATCTGCAATAAAAAATTTATAGCTAAATTTTGCAATAAAGTATCACATTTTTGCGATAATGACTGCAAAGAAAATGCAATAAAAAGTTATCGCAGAAAAAAATGGGATAAAAGTTACTACAAAACGCTCTATCATCGCAAAAATTATGGGGTGGTTATTGCAAAAAAAGTGCAATAACAAAATTATCGCACTCCAGGATGCGATAAATCGTGGGAATCGCAAACTCGGTTTTATCGCAAAAATTTGTAGTAAAAGTATCGCAAAATGAATGACAGTGCTCCGCCCCCCAGACCCCCCTTAATTCTAGATAGAGTTGCTTCATCTACAGATAACACGATCTTGACCCTTGTCACTTTGTTACTTGTCGGAGCTGGGGGGCTCCGCCCACCAGACCCCCCTTTCTTTAAGACAGAGGTGATCTACCTGCAAAATACTCGATTTTTCGCCGTTTTTTAGGTGTTTTTCGGCTATAAAAACTGAACCAGTTGAGCTAGGATAGTGAAATTTCGCGTGTGCCGAGCCAAGAACATACCTAATAAGCCTGCAAAATCTCAGCCAGATCGGCCGAGCCGTTCAGGAGTAGTAGTGCACACACACACACACACACACACACAGACGGACAGACAAAACTTTTCAACCGCACTGGAGTAACAGGCTTCGCTCAGCCAATAACCCCACCACATACACTGAAAACGTAATGGTCGGACACATAGCCAAATTATGGCGTGACAAAAAGTCACGCCAAAAATTGGCGAAACACGAAATTCACGCCGATTAACGGCGTGACCTGTGAGTCACACCCTCATTTGGCGTGAATGACAACACGTTTTATGAGACAAGTCACGCCAAAAAGCGGCATGACAAGAAATTCACGCCAATTTTTGGCGTGACTTTTCTGTCATGCCGTTTAATGGCGTGACACTTAATTCACGCCTCTGCAGCGGCACGAAGTCACGCCGATAGATTTTCAGTGTATAAATCTCACGAGATATAAATCCCACCAGATATACAGTAATTAATTTTATTTGTTTAAACGCTTAATCGCACTAAATAGAAATCCCACCAGATATACAGTTATTATTTTTTAAAATAAATGTAAATGCAGGTGTCCCTGCTTTTTCGACGCAACGCAACTACTCTGCCAACTCGATAGTGTGCTCAGTACACTCCAGAGTGTGCTCAGATCAGTCCAACAAGTGTGCTCAGATCAGTGAACACTTTACTTAGTTTCCTTGAAAACAAATGAAGCTGAGGACACGCTTGGGGGACTGTTCTCTTGAGTACACGCTAAAGAGAGTGTACAAGTGAGTTCGATCGAAACAGAGTTGACTTTGCAGAGCAGAGCACTTCGGATGCCCGTGTTCCATTTATATAAACTGCGTTAACCTGCATTGCATATGATTTGTTTTCATTGTTATACACGGAAAAAAATTACTTAGCTAACCTAGCTAATATTCACTAGCTAGACAGATTTAGCTGCACCGCTAAAAGTTTTATCGTTGCAGCTAATATTTATATCGTTGCAGCTAATATTTAGCGGTCCCGCTTATTTTATTTAGCTGCTCTACA
>NW_023144629.1:12235269-12275324 GCF_012932325.1 Thrips palmi | reverse complement strand
ATCTAATCTCGTTTATTAAGTTTGCATTACATTGCGCATAGGCCCTACAGGAGAAATAGTAATATGTAGACTATTTCGCTGGATCCACTTCAATCCTTCGAAAAAGTACATGCACCGGAAGTCGGGTCGCGTCAGCCTATCAAAAGCCTCCTTCAATAAGTCTCAGCGCCTGGATAAGAGGAGGCTTGTGTGGTTGAAGTGGAACTAGCGAAATAGTCAATTGCCAAATAAGGACGTACGAAAGTGGCATTATCCGAAGTGCGGCGAGAGGACAGGGAGACGCTTTAAACCGGAAATGGAGCAGATCAGACGAGCCCGGTTATAGGGGACGTCTATCAAATACGTTACGCAGTGTGAAGGTGGGGGTTTAAGTACTAATTGATCCAGGAAGCGTCAGAAATGAATCATACGACTTATCCGAATCGAATTTTTATCCTATTATATTGCCTATGAATTGTTTACATCATTGCACCAAATTATCTGACTCAATTCCCAGCAGTTGTGGGGAAAAAATTCACTCCGAAGAAAGGTCTAACGCAACTGGACCCCTTTTACGCTCTCAGTGTGCCTGAAAATGGAAACAACTCAACCGAAGTCAACTTGACTCCGTTGAAAATAGTGCCGATGGGAGGTGACTCAACTTGTTTTTATATGAATCTATTGTAAATAATCAAGTTATCTTACCTCCCCCCCTCTTTTATTTTGAAAAATAAATTGGAAAAGGAACGAATTAAAGCAAATATATTATTCCTACAGAAACTAACGTCTTTTGCTGACTACATTTCCACTTGAATTCACTCTCATTCCAGGAACGTGACATTACGTTGAAACGAACGTGACAAAATGTCACGTTCGTTCGAGCATTGTGTCACAGTCGTTTGGGTGTGAATTAGCCAAAAATCAGCCTGTCCACATTCAAACGAACATGACACAATGCTCAAACGAACGTGACATTTTGTCACGTTCCTTTCAACGTGATGTCACGTTCCTAGAATGATAGTTTTGTCTTTAAACTCCATTTCGTTT
Source organism: Thrips palmi (assembly GCF_012932325.1). NCBI lineage: Eukaryota > Metazoa > Arthropoda > Insecta > Thysanoptera > Thripidae > Thrips > Thrips palmi. The sequence goes on along the minus strand of NW_023144629.1, from coordinate 12,274,298 downwards.
AGGAAATGTAAGTTGGATTTCTTTTTAAACGGGAAGCGATAAGTGACAGTAATCCTTCCACGGAGTGGAGGATTACTCCACTTTTGTTGTTTATCTTAAAATACAATTAATGCTTCCTGAACTTGGTATCACCTATAGCATTCGTTCAGTTTTAGTTGCCCCTGCCAACAGTTTTTTCATCCCCTGAGAAATTGCTAAAATCGTGTTATCCCTTTTCCGCTTCGTGGATCAATGGCGCACCGGCGCTCTTTCCGTTTTTTCTCTTAAAGTGCTCCTAACGCCACGAAGGGTCTGGCGCTTTCTAAAATATAGTACTACTGAGCTTCATTGTATTGAGTTAACAATCACTTTTATCCACCTTAACGTCAAATTTGTTAAAATTTAACTAAATTCTCGGAAATTTTGAATTACTGAAGTATAAAATTATAACGCACGTATTCGTTTTGGAGTTTTTCGTTATTTTTGGTATGAGTGATGCATGGAAAAAAATTTATCTGCTCTGGAAACTCAAATGTGTGCATGTCTTTTTCTTAAAAGTGTATGCCAACACTGTTGGAAATTAGGTTCGAAATTTAATGGTGAAAAACTCTATAATCACGTTCATGGAGACTCCATTCGTTTTCCATCTCTTACCGGAGAGATTTTTTCAGGGCTTAGATAATGTTCTTCGGAGCATTACTTGGGTCCTGATGGGAGGTAAAATGCATGTCTTTTCTCAGATATGTTAAAGAGGGCTTTGCCGAAGCATTCTTTAGTCTAAAATGGCCAAAGAAGGGAGAATCTCCGTCGAGCTCATTTGACTTATATCCTGGCGGTTTCCTTTAATATTATGAAAACTGAGCTAAACAAGAAAGGGTTCACCTTTCCCTCATTTGTAACCGGTTACAAATATTGTTTTCGTGATTTCCTGATAGTGAAGCATGCATTTCTGTTCAAAATTCCGAAACTTTACGGAGAAAGCCCAGAGCTTGCCTTTATGGTGAGCTCCATGCAGAAGTTTCGGAAAAACCATGATTTTTCCAATTTTTTTTTTTTCGGAAATTTCTGACAGTGTACAGGAACACTGTTCCAAAGTGTGTGCCGGCAGGCACACTGTTTTAAACACTCTACTGTACAAACTGAAGTGTGTACAGTTTGTAGAGCAGTGTGCTAGCCAGGCACACACTTGGGAACAGCGACACTGCATGGGTCCTTAGACCAGCTCTTATTTTGCGAAAGTGAGAATTCCGCTGGGTTCCCTGACTCAAAATGACCGAAATGGTGAGAAAACTCTTAATTTGAAAGCCCAAGGTCGTGAGACTTACCAAAGCCGTGCCCCAAGACCCTTTTAAAAGGCAAAAAGCCAGATTTTTTTTTTTCGGATTTTCACTAAACTAAGTTTGACGCTAGGGTAAACAGGCCATAATACGACCCTTTGGGCGAAAATTTCGTCCGTTTTGCGATATCTCGACTCCTTCATGCCCAAGCGGCCTCCCCAACCGCCCGCGCGGCGTCTTTTTTATGCTCGCGGTTGGGGAGGCCGTTTGGGCATAAAGGAGTCGAGATATCGCAAAACGGACGACATTTTCGCCCAAAGGGTCGTATTATGACCTGTTTACCCTAGAGTCAAACTTAGTTTGGTAAAAGTCCGAAAAAAAAAAAAATTGGCTTTTTGCCTTTATATAGGGTTTTGGGGCACGGCTTTGGTAAGTCTGACGACCTTGGGCTTTCAAATTAAGAATTTTCTCACCATTTCGGTCATTTTGAGTCGGGGAACCCAGCGGAATTCTCACTTCCGCAAAATAAGAGCTGGTCTAATGGGTCCTGGACACACAGTTAGAAACTGTATACAGATTGCGTCGAGGCATACATTTTAAAGTTTGCGTTTGCAGAGTGTACACATTCGTAATTTTAGGATGAATGTTCCGACAATTAATCGTTATTTTACGAAAAACTTGTTGAGTGTAGCTGCTTTTGAGCTGATGTTGATTATTTTATTATATTCACGAACAATTCGTATAAATACCCTTCCGGGCGATTCGTAAGATTTACGAAGTATTTGTCCTTAAGTTACGAAAACTTTTTTCAGTGCTATCTAAGCGCACTATCTTTTTTTTCTATTCAAAGATCATACATCTCATTTCGACACAACCTGCCCGCACTCTCAATCCAGGAACGTGACATCACGTTGAAACGAACGTGACAGAAAGTCACGTTCCTTTGAGCATTGTCACATTCGTTGGCCGCATTTGCCGAATATCAGCTTGTTCACATTTAAACGAACGTGAAATTTCGTCACGTTCGTTTCAACGTGATGTCATGTTCCTAGAATGAGAGTGCGTTCTTTGACTCGTATATCACGCAGCGTTTAGATTAACATCTTATTGCAAACATCGACTTTCTGCTGTTTCAGCCTCGAAGTGACAATTTGTTCCTTTGATTTTTTCTCCCCTTTTAAAGTATTTTAATGAGACGTTAGATGTACTTTTTTTCTCTTGAGCTTCACAAGAACATTGTTAATTTTATAGAGGATTTAAACCTTATTATTTGACATTGTATATATACGTTTATATGTGTCACATTTACAATTTTATTCTTAAAACCGTCAAAACTGTGTATAGCCAAAAAGAAAATAGTACATTTAACTTCGTTTAAAGTACTTAAACATGAGAGGAAAAGTCATACGAAGATGAGAGTGCATGTGTTACTTTGTGTTTTGATCCAAGGACGGTTCATGTCCTTTCCATGTATTTTAAACGCTTTTCTTTCGTCATGAAAGCCGAAGAGTTTTTTCTGAGCGTCAACGTCGCACTTTGTGAAAACAATTATGCAGTTGAGAAACTAACGTCTCGTTACCACTTTGCTAACATGCATGTCCATAATCATTCGGATATTTATCCGTTTTAAAAAAACTTTAGGCCTCAATCTGTTCTGTCTATGAAGTGAACAGGATAATAAATACTTTACTTGCTGTTATGTATTTGTTCTAGGTAAGTTCTTCTCAATATGCCGCGAAAGGGAAAGAAGAGTGACGCTGCGCGCCGCGCCCAGAATGCTGCACAGACAGCTGCTGCCAGGGCTGCGGAGCCTGAGGACAAGGGCAAGGCTCGTCGCCTTGCCAACGCTTCGAGGGAAGCTGCAAGAAGAGCTGCGGAGAGACCTGAAGAGAGAGAGGCTCGCCGCGCCGTGAATGCTGCACGGGAAGCCGCCCGACGAGCTGCAGAGGAGGGCGCAGAGAGAGAGGCTCGCCGTGCCGCCGATTCTACTCGAGCAGCCGCAAGAAGAGCTGCAGAACGAGAAGCAGCGAGAGAGGCTCGTCGCATCGGCGATGCTGCTCGAGCAGCAGCGAGAAGAGCTGCAGAAGAAGAGGAAGCAAGAGAGGCTCGTCACATCGCCGATGCTGCTCGAGCAGCAGCGAGAAGAGCTGCAGAAGAAGAGGAAGCAAGAGAGGCTCGTCACATCGCCGATGCTGCTCGAGCAGCAGCGAGAAGAGTTGCAGGAGAAGAGGAAGCGAGAGAGGCTCGTCGCATCGGCGATGCTGCTCGAGCAGCAGCGAGAAGAGTTGCAGAAGAAGAGGAAGCGAGAGAGGCTCGTCGCATCGGCGATGCTGCTCGAACAGCAGCGAGAAGAGTTGCAGAAGAAGAGGAAGCGAGAGAGGCTCGCCGCGTCGCCGATGCTGTTCGAGCAGCAGCGAGAAGAGCTGCAGAAGAAGAAGAAGCGAGAGAGGCTCGTCGCCAGTCAGACGTTGAGAGGCACCGCGCAGCACGTTCTGAAGAGTCAGCAGAACAACGCCAGGCGCGGCTCGACCTCGACAATGTCCGTCACCTTCGTTCCCGCGTTGTCAACGTCAACTCCGATCCTGCGGAGCCCAGGGTGCGTGGCGCTCGACCGGAGGCACTGCCTCCTTGGCAAGTCTTCGAGCACGCCATGCAGGGCCTACACTGGGACTACTGCGACAGCTGCAACGTGAGGAGGATGGAGTTCGTGAACAAGCCTTGCCCCAGGCGAACATGCGCCAAGTTCTCGCAGGACTTCATGGACCCCGGTGTGGTGCCCCCGGAGCTCGAGCGGCTCTCCTTCGTGGAGGCCCAACTCATCGCGCGAATCCACCCCGTCGTGTCCGTCTACAAGATCCGAGGCCACCAGTTCGGATACCGAGGAAACGTCATCAACTTCCCCCAGGAAGTCAACGACTTGGCGCGCGCACTTCCCCACCGCATCCAGGACCTCTCCTCCATCATCGCCGTGCGCCAGCAGAGGGCCGACGGCCACGTGGACTTCCGAGTGCGCGCCGGCGTGGTGCGGCAGGCTCTGCTGTGGCTGCGCGACAACAACCCGTACTACGCCAACGTCGACGTCAGCGAGGGCAACCTGGCCCTTCTCCCGGAGGACGGTGACGCCTACCAGGTCGTGCAGGGCTACGCCGCCCAGGAAGAGGACCCTGACGACCCGCATGAGGAGTCCAGCGTGGACCACGTCGACGTGGACGACATCGCCGTGTCTGGAGTGCCGATGCTTCAGCCGCACCGCCAAGAAGACCAGGTGCACGCCGTACTCAACTACCCCACTCGCGGCACCGACCCGGTCAGCGAGGCGACGGCGGGGTACGTCGTCATGGCCTTCCCCAAGCTCTTCCCGTTCGGCAGGGCGGACCTCTACGAGGCCCGGTCGCACGGCATCTCAGCACGGCAGTACTTCTCGCACTTGCTGCAGCACCGCTCGGGGCGGTTCGCCGACGACGCGCGGTTCCGCTTCTTCGCCTTCAACACCGTCATGCGCCACGACGCTCTCCGCGCGGGGAACCTCTACGTCCGCCGCAACGAGCACCTGCAAGGGAAGACCGTGCGCCAGCTGCGGGAAATGGTGCGGGAGTGCGCCGTGCTCGCCAAGAACATCATGTTCTACGGCACCAAGCTGCCGGCCACCCGGCAGTACTGGGGTGCGCGCCTCAGTGAGCTGCTGGACATGATAGACCAGATCGGTTTGCCCACGCTTTTCTTGACTTTGAGTGCCGCCGACTTCCACTGGCCTGACCTGTTTCGCCTCTTCCTGGCCTGCGAGGGGCTCTCAGTGGAAGAACGCGTTCTACTTGAAGAGCTGACCGAAGAACACCGCCGGAACTTCATTGCGAATCGGCCATTCGTGCCCAGCATGTTCTTCATGAAGAGGGCGGAACTCTTCCTCATCAAGATCTTGAAGATGATGTACCCTGTCACTGACATCTGGTTCCGTTACGAGTGGCAATTTCGCGGAAGTCCGCACGTGCATTGCCTCATCTGGCTTCGTGGGGCTCCAGACATGATGCGCGTCAAGGACATGACCCCCGAGGAGCTCACCGCCGCTGTGGAGTACTTCTCCAACATCGTGAGCTGCTTCAACTTCGGCCAGGGCCTTCCGCCTGCGGTGCAGCACCCTTGCCGCATCCGCCTTGGCGACATTCCCGCCGAGGACCGGGAGCGCGCCTTGGGGGAGCTTCTCAACCGCGTTCAACGCCACAAGTGCACCGCCAACTACTGCCTGCGGAAGGACAAGACTGGTGCGATCGTGTGCCGCTTCAAGTTCCCCTTCGAGTTGGCCGAAGAGAATTCCATCATTTTCGACGACAAAGGAGAGGCTAAGTTCATCGGGCGGCGAAATGACGAACTTATCAACGGCTTCATCATTGCAGTCATCGAGGCCTGGAGAGCTAACATGGACGCCAAGCCGGTCACCTCACACGATGGCTGCGTCAACTACCTGGCCAAGTACACCGCCAAGCCCGAGAACAAGTCGAAAACTATGCAGGAGCTTTTCGAGGACGCTCTGTCTGGACTTCAGGAAGAGGACAGCGCCAAGAAAGCCATCCAACGCCGCTGCATCCAGTCCGTCAGTGAGCGCGACTACTCTTCGCAGGAAATTCTTCACTTGGCCACTTCCCAGAAACTGTTCCGCTCCAGCAGGGCCTTCGTCAAGATTGTCTTTACAGACAGGAATTGGGTTCCGGTCGGACACAGCGCTCAAGACGAAGATGTGGCCGACGATGTTGAAGCCGACGATCCCGACAGCCCCAACGAGGATGCAGACGACGACCAAGATGGCGAACTTGTCCTAGAAGAGGAACTCCCTCGGGGCTCTATTCTGGACAAGTATCCGAAGAGACCAGCCAACCTCGAGAACATTACGCTGTGGGAGTTTGCCCGGGAGTTCCAGTTCAACAGGCAAACACGGAGGTAAGTTGCCATTTTTTTTACTCGTCTTTACACCGATTGTCGCGGGGATTGTCGCTTGTGTTAAATACCACGTTTTGCCTCGCTCTCGTTTTAACTTAAATCGAAACTTAGACAAACTGAAAATGAAACTTTTAAATCCTTGAACAGATCTCTCAAATTACGCGTGCTTTATTAAATAGAATACGAATGACCCCGTTCAAACAGTCTTTAATTTACGGCTTTCCAAACACACTAAGCGTAAGTGTAGAATTTTGTGTGCATACCTTGCAATTTTTTTTTGTATACGTGTATTAGCATATAATATTCTGCGGAAATGTGCACAAATTGATGCGAATTTGAGCAAAATTTAATGCAAAACGTTATCCAGGTATAAAATCATGCAATACCACGTACCAAATTGAACATGAACATTTAGCGGGACTTTCTAGACTTTTATTCTAGAGTAAATAACTCCAGTCAAATTTGTACACCAGATTTCATCAAACTTTTAAAATTTACTAAAGTTAATTAACATTCATCGAAATTCTATCAAAATTCATCAAATTTCGTCTGAAATTCATCAAATTTCGTCAGTTCATCAAATGTTTTCTGTACTTCATCGATTTTCGTCTGAAATTCTACGAATTCCGTCTGAAATTGACCGAAATTTGGCTGAAATTAATTGAAATTTGACTGAAAGTCATTGGATTTGCACACCGAAATTCACAGTGATTTACCCTTGCTTTTATTACACAAATTTGGTTACATTTTACTTGGTTGCGTTGCCAAGTAATAGTTCTTTTTACCATTAAGTTTTACTGTCGACGAATCTTTCCATCTGTATTTTATGGCTTGGACTAATAGGCAATGATACTAAATCAAACCTTTCAATCTGTTAAAGCCGCAATCTTCAAACAATAAATCGAAGAAGTGCAAAATTAACATATGTAAGAATATTGATCCAGACACTATAGATTTCATTTTTGCAAAATAGTCTCACCTTGAAACCAACTTACCAAAGGAAGGATTCTTACCAAACTCTGTCTTTACAGTAAAGCAGGGGAGCCGCATTTAAGTGATGTGTTGAATCGTGAGGTTTTATCTGGTTTTGCTGTTCTAGGTGGTACAGAAGAAGGAAGGTCGCCGTCGTCTGCGTCTTCCCCCGTCTCCGGCTCACGGGCAACGAGATCCGCGACGAGGGCTTCTACCGCCAGCAAGTGCTGCTTCACGTGCCGTGGCGTGACGAGGACGCTGTGCTCGGTGAGCACGCCAACTGGCACGAGGTCTACGCGCAGCATGACATCGTCCCGCGTGGGGGCCAGCCCGCGCCGCAGGTCAACGAGGACGACGAGCTCGAGGACCTGGACTTCCCCGAGGCTGAACCCGACGAGGAGTGGATGGTGATCGCCCGGCAGCACCCCAACCAGGACGTGCAGCGCATCGAGATTGGCCGAAGAGAGATGGACTTGGCGCACGACTGGGCTGCGGACGCTGCCACCTACGGGGACGTCGGTCAGTTGATGCACGCCGTGGAACTGAGTAAAGACCATCACGAGTTTGAAGCCGAAACCGCCGTGGCCCCCGACGTCCAGCTGACTGTGGAGCAGTCCGCCGTGATCCGCATCCTGGACCGCCAGATCGCCGCCGCGCAAGGAGCCGGTGGCCCGCCGCCGCCAATGCGAGTCATCGTGCAGGGCAAGGCTGGCTGCGGCAAGTCCACCGTTATCGCCGTCATGAAGTCCCGCATCGTGGCTGCCTTCGGCCCGCGCAGCTTCCTCCTGGTGGCGCCGACGGGGGCAGCGGCCGACAACATCGATGGCGAGACCATCCACAGCGCGCTGCTGCTCACCGTCCCCATGTCCGCATTCGCGCCCCTCACCGGTGAACGTGCTAAGATGTTCCAGGAATCCATGGAGCCAGTCCGCTTCCTCATTGTGGACGAGTACTCCATGATCGGCTTGCCCATCTTGGGCATGATGGAGCGCCGCTGCGCCGAAGGCAAGCCAGGCAGCAGCGAAACGTTCGGTGGGCTCTACGTGTACCTCATCGGCGACCTGGCCCAGCTGCCCCCCGTCCGCATGAAGCCCATCTTCTCCAACACTGGCTCCACCGCCATGGAACTGAACGGCCGGAGGGCATTCCAAGACTTCCGGCACGCCGTCGTGCTGCGGGAGTCCCAGCGCCAGTCCGACCCTTCCTTCCGCGCTGCGCTGGACGAGTTGGGTTTGGGCAAGTGCTCGGCCGAAGCCTTCGAGCGCTACCGGCAGCGCTTCTCCCACCGCGTGCCGCCAGCCGAGCAGCGCCTCTTCCGCGACGCCCTGCACATCTTCCCCATCAACAAGGGCGCGGCGGCGTACAACGTCAGCAGGCTGGAGCGCCTTGGCCGCCCCGTGGCCCGCATCCCGGCCAGGCACAACAACGCCACTGCGGCGGCTGCTCCCACCGCGACCGCAGGAGGACTTAGCGCCACCTTGCACTTGAGTGTTGGCTCCCGAGTGATGCTGAGGGCCAACCTGTGGACCCGAGCTGGACTTGTGAACGGCGCTTCAGGGACTGTTGCTGGTATTGTGTACTCCGAGGGCTCCAGGCCTCCAGACGTAGCTCCTGCTGTCATCATGGTGAAGTTCGACCGCTACTCGGGGCCTGCTCTAGCGGCAGACGGCTCCGTCCCCATCTGCACCATCATGCGGTCCTGGAAGGACGGCCAGACCATGTGTACCCGCGAACAGTTTCCCTTGAACTTGGCGTGGGGCTGCACCGTGCACGCCGCACAGGGACTCAGCGTGGACCGCGTCGTGGTCGACATCGGCAACCAAGAGTTCTCTGCGGGCCTCGCCTACGTGGCGCTGTCCAGGTGCAGAGAGTGGAGCGGCCTCCTCATCGAGAACGCGTTCGTGCAAGACAGGCTTGACAAACTGCAGAAGAGGCCCAGTGTGCAGAAGAAGGCCGACGTCATCGCGCGCATTGAGAGGCTGGCCCGCGCTACTCAGCGACTCATCGACGCCATGGATCAAGGCAGTGCCCTGCCTCCTCAAAGGACGCCGTCACCACCGCCCCGTCCACTGCCTCCACCCCCACCTCCCGCTCGCGGCCGCGGCGGCCGCAGACCATCGTCGCAGCCTCCGGACAGTGGCCCCTCCAAGCGTGGCCGCGGTGCTCCGCGGGGCAGGGCCGGCAGAGGTGCCCGTGGGCAGCCTTCCCGTCGCCCCCCAGCTCTACCTGTGGACGTCGGCGTGCAGGTGCATGGAGGCACCGTGACTGCGGCCCGGATTGGCGGTGACGGCCACTGCCTCTTCAACTCCCTGCTGCACCAGCTTAACGGCTCCATCCAGTACGGCCCCGCCCACGACGCACAGATAGCTGCGCTCCGTCAACGCGTGGTCCAGCACATCAGGGCCCAGCTTGTGGGGCCTGAGGCAGCCAACTGGATCGAAATCCTACGCACCACTGTGAACGGCCTTCTTCACCGCTACCCGCAGTACGACGAGGATGGCCAGGAGGTGGACGACGGGGTGCGCATCCACAACTTCCTGGAGGCGCTGCTGGACAGAGAGTGGGGCGGCAGCGAGACCATGCGGGCCGTCGCAGAGATGGAGCAAGTCAACGTGACCATGCACTCCGAAGGTGGGTTCCAACAATTGGTGTTCTCCCCGCCTGGCGGCAACGCCACGCGCGACATCGCCGTGGTCTACCGCCTGGCTCCTGCTGGAGAAGAAGACGACGCGCCGCTGTGGAACCACTACGACAGCGTCATGCACTTCCAGCCGCAGTGAGGCACGTTTGCTCTGATCCGTCTCGCATTTACCGACCAGTCGATCCTACGCTGCTGTTACACTCTCCATGCCCAATGCCAGTAAAGATCCATCAGGTGGTGCAATGTTTTGCGCGTTTGGCGAATACTGACGTCACGTGTTTACATGGATACGAGAGTTTGTGTTGATACGTGACGGCAGGTCCGCTGGCTCACTGGAGTTGCCTCATATGATGGGTCGGAACGGACATTTGACATAGAGTGTGCAGCCTCATAAAGCGCTTACACTAAATAATTAGTTGTCACTTGATGACAAAATCGTGGTTGACATTACACTTAATTCAGGAACGTGGCATCACGCTGAAATGAATGTAACACAATGCTCAAAGGAACGTGACATTTTGTCATATTCGTTTCAACGTGACGTCAAGTTCCTGGAATAAGCGTGTTATATCACTTTAAATTAATAAAAATTTCATCACAAATTGATGACTTTTTCATCTAAGCTCCCATACTTATTGCGTGGGCGTGTCAACTTTGTCATCTCATGTTTTGATGACATTCTTGTGAGGGAAAGAAGCCATGAAATTGTCATCAAGTGCCAACCTAAATATTCACACAGTATCGCGTCGATAGGGCCTCGTCGCGACTCACGCCGTCGATCTTGCTTGATACTGTCATGCTCTCCATGTTAAATGCCAGAAAAGGTCCATACAATAGTGCTATACTTTAAGGCGTTTGGTGGAGACTTGGACCAAGTATTGACATAGATATGAGAGTTTATGTCGATGCTTGGTGGCAAGTCCACTCGCCGTTTGAAGTTGCATTCTTTTATCGAACTGGTCTGACATTTGACATAGAGCATACACAGTCTCACAAACCGTTCTCAATTCAGTATACCGCTGCCCGCAGAACACAATCCGATCAAATCGCCGCGGAAACCGTCAAAATATGCGCCATCTCTTGCTTTTCAGCCCGATTTGAGGCTGACTGGACGTTTAGGCCTTCGGGTGCACGTCTCAGTCTCTACACCTCCCGCGAATCAAAGGGTCTTTTTTTCAGCCCGATTTGAGGTTGACTGGACGTGTAGGCCTTCGGGTGCACGTCTCAGTCTCTACACCTCTACACCTCCCGCGAATCAAAGGGTCTTTTTTTTCAGCTCGATTTGAGGTTGACCGGACGTTTAGGCCTTCGGGTGCACGTCTCGGTCTCTACACCTCCCGCGAGTCAAAGGAATCCAGGGTCTTGCTTTTCAGCTCGATTTGAGGTTGACCGAACGTATAGGCCTTCGGGTGCACGTCTCAGTCTTAAAACCTCTCGCGTCTTTAACTTGTGTCATCCAGCTCGACCTAAGGTTGTCCTGTCCGAACGTTCAGGCCTTCGGGTGCACGTCTCGGATCATGGACACCTCGCGCACCGTCAACAACATCGCAACGCAAGATTTACGTCGTATCATCGCCAAGGCCTCAACGTGTTCCTCTCTGCATTCTCCGTCTCTCTCCAGTCCTCTCCCGTGTGTGAATATATATGTTGTTTTCGTGATTGAACAATTTTTTCAATGAAGTATGTTTTTTGACTGCATTTCACTAACTTAAGCAGTGTACAGGTGGTCGATTGATTTAATTGATTCTTATCATCTCCTTGATTTAAAATATGTTAATGTATCATTGCTAAATGAAAGTGTTTTTGGTTCGTGTAAGTTCACCTAATCTTGGACTTCCAACTTACAGTGTACATAGTTAATTACCTTCTTCTGCATAATATTAGAACAGAACTTTGAATCAAAACTAATCAATATGCCAGAGGCTTTTTTTATTTTCACTTCTTCCCATTTTTTGATTAAATTTCTGCTGATTTGTTTAAAGTTGATTATCAAACAATACGAAGTGTCATTATTAGATATGTTCCCTCTCTCCTGTTGATTTTAATCGTAACTTCACTGCTATTACTAATGTTGCTTCTTTTAAGGTTCACAGGTGGCGCGCCGCTGTTTTGCTGCTCTCCTTCCTCTCTGATCCCGTGTGGGTGAATAGGACATCGAATTTCAAACGTTATCAGTAAAATCTTTTGCTTTTAAAGTGTACAGTAACTTTTAACTTCCTTTTCATTCATTGCATACCTCGAAAAATTTCATAGTAACTTTTCTTTGAGTTGAAGTTCGATGTGAGACGCCCTCCGATTTCTTGAGTCATGCCAAGAAATCGGTAAAGGATGCCAGAGTTATTACAAGTCCTTAAATGCAGTGCAAGCATCTGGGAACAACTAGAATAATTGCAGTATTATCGTCTTTCTGACTCTACGTTACATTATTTTCTTGCTCAAGTAAATGAACGCAAGTAACCAACCCAAAAGTGACAAATTTTTATCATCATTTAAATGGCGAAAAGGAGTATTGTCATATAGAAGCACCGGTAAAAGCGGTAAATGTTCTATTGAAATGTCAGGCAATTAAAATCTCACGGACTTGTAACACCTCTGGTAACGACCGCTCGCAGATACCCCCTGGGTCGGTTGGAAAGTCTGCGGACTCGTTGCGTTTACACATTTCCTCCTAAGTTTCAGCTAGCGGATTTTCTTCTCAATAGACATTGTCCTTCTAGCACACCAAAGAAACCTCTCCTTCACGGGAAAAGTTTTACTGAATTGCTGTGGTTTCAAAAGCTCACTATTAAGAATTGGCTCAAAACAGTTTTGGACCTCGATTTGAGTGCATAAAAAATTGTAACCCTGCACATTTGGCATACTCTGCATATTCTTCTTCAACCCTTCACCACAAGGTGCTCTTCTCATTGCTTGAACTTAAAAATCTGTGATAGCTTGCCGAAGGCAAGCAGTAAGCGCCGCAGGCCAAGGTAGGTTTAAACGCCAGGCGTGGATTGTCGTAACTAGCGGAGCATCGCGAAGCCTGTTACGACAAGACACGGTCTGGCGTACACCTACCTTGTAGCAAAGCAGTTTGCAGTTTAGCCGAGTAGACTTATCCATCCTGCTAAATTTCGTTAGCTACCGAGGTGGCTGAGCGGCGAGGATAGTCTCAAGGTAGAAGACCGGACGTCGAGGAGATGGCGTGATGGCGTAGAGGTAACGTGCGCGCCTCTCAATCGGCAGACTCGGGTTCGAGTCCGGCAGATATCCATCGAACAATAACAACATTAGTCATAAGGCTTGGATGTCGGTTGATCGGGTCAGTTGACCCGAGCAGATAAATTTTGTGAATCTCTAGTGCTAACATGGCTTAGCTGCACAGCTAATTCGGTCCAGCTAATAAATTTAGCTGTACAGCGAAGGAATTACTTATCTCTCAGAAAGCGAATGTTTTTAGCTGTACAGCTAACTTTTACCTGTGCAGCTAATTATTTTTTTCCGTGGTGAGAATTATTGGCTGAGCGATAGCGAAGCCTGTTACTCCAGTGCGGTTGAAAAGTTTTTTCTGTCCGTCTGTCCGTGTGTGTGTGTACACTACTCCTCCTGAACGGCTCGGCCGATCTGGCTGAGATTTTGCAGGCTCACTAGGTATGTTCTTGGCTCGGCACACGCGAAATTTCACTATCCTAGCTCAAGTGGTTCAGTTTTTATAGCCGAAAAACACCTAAAAAACGGCGAAAAATCGAGTTCTCTGCAGACAGATTACTTCTGTCTTGAAGAAAGGGGGGTCTGGGGGCGGAGCCCCCCAGCCTCGACAAGTTAAAAAGTTACAAGGGTCAAGATCGTGTTATCTATAGATGAAACAACTCTATCTGGAATGAAGGGGGATCTGGGGGGCGGAGCAACGAGTAAGAGGTAACCGACGATGGAGAAGCCAATGCCTGCCGAAGGCAGGCTAGCGCCGCAGGGCATGGTAGGTACGCCAGGCGCGGATTGAAGGAACAGGCCGCGAGACATCGCGAAGCCTGTTACAAGACGCGGTCTGGCGTAAACCTACCTTGTATTTAGTGCGAATTATATTTAGTGGGAATTATATCTGGTGAGACGGTTAATTTTAAAATATTAATGACTGTATATCTGGTGGGATTTAAATTTCGTGAGTGTGCGTTTATAAAAATAAAATTAATTCCTGTATATCTGATGAGATTTATATCTGGCGGGATTATATCTGGTGGGAATGTATATCTGGTGAGGTAACCCCCCGGCGACCATCTCCGATCGGGCTCAAACTTTTTTTCTGGATTCCTTTCACCCGTAAGGACTAGTAAAACACCATCGGAGCGAGATCCGACTCGAACACCGGATTTTATAGGGGCCGAAAACCCCCAAAATAGCTGTGTTTGAGGGTTTGGGACTTTCTGGGTTGGTGGAGCCGGCTGGCCAGAAAATCTACCCTTTAGGTTTTGCTTGTAGAAACAAGCTAGGGCCCGCCCTTCCGTCGAACCGAGTTGCCAGCTCCGCTTCGCTGCGCCGGCAACTCGGTTCGACAGGGGGCCGGCCCAGCTTGGCCTGCCGGCGGCCTTTTCTCGGGCCTTCGGCCCTCGCACCAGACCCAACTTGGCCAGTCGAAGGCCCGGGCCTTCGGCCCGCTCGCATCACACACCCCGTGAGCGGGTAAAGCACAGTTATCGATGTACCATCGTGACTTAGGCCCGCCCTTCTATTCACAATATGCAATAGTCCTTACACTTTTTACTCCAACTGTCCTTAGAATATGCCCATTACATTTGTCTCTTCGCCCTCATTCCGAAAATACCCATATTTGCCATGCTACTGCAACTCCTTGCAATAGAGGCACAGCAGGAGCGCAAAACGAGTCCGTCGCACTTTTCCCCATAACTCATGAAGCCGGGCTCCTGGACCCCCCTTCCGACCCCTCGTTGAAGAGGTCTTGCCAAGACCTATCCAAAACTTAAGTAAAAATTTTCAGTCGGTCGACCCCCTTTTTCAAGATCCTGATGTGACTAATAGACGAAGTCGGGCTCCTGGACCCCCTTTCCAACCCCTCGTTGAAAAGGTCTTGCTGGACCAATCGAAATCTGCAATAATTTTTTTTAGTCGGTCGACCCCCTTTTTTGAAGATCCTGATCTGGCCAACTCGTAAAAGCGGCCGATGGGGTCGGGACCAGGTCCATTCATCTTGTCTCGTCGCCCCGATTCCAAAAATACCCCTATGTGCCCTGCTAGCACCAATAATGGCGGAAATCCCCCTCCCGCTCATGTAAACCATGATGCACCTGCAGCAGCCCTTGTGCGACCCGGACGGGATTTGCACCACCGGATTATTTGTTTGGACGGTACTCCTGAAGTACCCTCCAAATCTGGTTACTCTAGCTCAACTCCTTCCTTGTACACAGACGCCAACAACAACAACAACAACTACAACAACAACAACAACAACACACAGACACAAAGGCAAATGCATAGGCCCTCCCCCTATTTTTTGAATAGAAGGGCGGGCCAAAAATGCGCTCTTTCGAATGACGTGTCGCACGAGGCTCTAAGACGTCGGGTTAGGACGCTACGGGCTCTCAAAGTTGCTCAGTTTCACTATTTTCACTGAAGATTTCAGCGTATCAGGGGTGTTTGAGGTAGACCATCGGCGATTTCGCTACTCTTGGGCTTAAATGGTGCCTAGCCATAGGTCAACACCCCCACAAAATTTCAGCCATGTCAGGCTAAACCGGTAAGTTTAACACGGAAGTTTTTTTTTAATGACACCTTCAACAGTAACTTTATGACTTTTATTTTTGTTTTCAGTACATGGATCTATATAACACAAGGTAGGTTTACGCCAGACCGCGTCTTGTCGTAACAGGCTTCGCGATGTCTCGCGGCCTGTTCCTCCAATCCGCGCCTGGCGTACCTACCTTGGCCTGCGGCGCTAGCCTGCCTTCGGCAGGCATTGCTTTGTCCATCGTCGGTTACTTGTTGCATGCTGGCCCCCCAGACCCCCCTTAACTGGCTGAGCGATAGCGAAGCCTGTTACTCCAATGCGGTTGAAAAGTTTTGTCTGTCTGTCTGTCTGTGTATCTGTGTGTGTGTGTACACTACTCCTCCTGAACGGCTCGGCCGATCTGGCTGAGATTTTGCAGGCTTATTAGGTATGTTCTTGGCTCGGCACACGCGAAATTTCACTATCCTAGCTCAACTGGTCAGTTTTTATAGCCGAAAAACACCTAAAAACGGCGAAAAATCGAGTTTTCTGCAGGTAGATCACCTCTGTCTTGTAGAAAGGGGTGTCTGGGGGGCGGAGCCCCCCAGCCTCGACAAGTTAAAAAGCGACAAGGGTCAAGATCGTGTTGTCTCTAGATGAAGCAACTCTATCTGGAATTAAGGGGGGTCTGGGGGGCCAGCATGCAACAAGTAACCGACGATGGACAAGCCAATGCCTGCCGAAGGCAGGCTAGCGCCGCAGGCCAAGGTAGGTACGCCAGGCGCGGATTGGAGGAACAGGCCGCGAGACATCGCGAAGCCTGTTACGACAAGACGCGGTCTGGCGTAAACCTACCTTGTTCTAGATAGAGTTGCTTCATCTACAGACAACACGATCTTGACCCTTGTCGCTTTTTAACTTGTTGAGGCTGGGGGGCTCCGCCCCCCAGACCCCCCTTTCTACAAGACAGAGGTGATCTACCTGCAGAAAACTCGATTTTTCGCCGTTTTTTAGGTGTTTTTCGGCTATAAAAACTGAACCAGTTGAGCTAGGATAGTGAAATTTCGCGTGTGCCGAGCCAAGAACATACCTAATAAGCCTGCAAAATCTCAGCCAGATCGGCCGAGCCGTTCAGGAGGAGTAGTGTACACACACACACAGACACACAGACAGACGGACAGACAGACAAAACTTTCCAACCGCACTGGAGTAACAGGCTTCGCTATCGCTCAGCCAATCACCCGCTCGGTCCCCGATTCAAGGGAGAGGGGGTATGAGCACACTGTTAAAAATAGTCGTAAATTTACGACATATTTGTCGCTAATTTTGATAGCGAGACGTTCCGTTCTGAAACGAATTAAGTCGTAAATTTACAACTTAATCGTAAGTTTACGAACGATCGTAATTTATCTATTGAGTATGTCGTGCAGTTATGACTTCAGTCGTACATTTACGAATCTTGTCGTAAATTTGTGGAATGAATCGTAAATGAACGACACAAATCGTAAATAAGCGAGCAAAATTGCAACTTTTCATCAACTTTTTGGGGATTTCAGATTTCAAAATATGTAATCGCGATTACGACATTGTCGTAGAGAAATGATTATTTTGTCGTTCAGTTACGACCAAGTAGTTTCAGAACGATTTCTGTCGCTATCAAAATTAGCGACGTTTTTGTCGCTAATTTACGACAAAATTTTGACAGTGCATAGCATTCACAAAGACTGTCTTGGTCTTGACAACTAGGTGGTCAGAATCGACCACCGTTACCAACAAAAGCACAAGATGTCTGACCAAAATAAAAGAATGAAAATGCACAAAAACGGTCAGAAAGCAAATTTGATCTTGAGCATTTAGAAAGTGAGTGTTTCTAGCGTTCGTTGGTGCATCCAGAGTTCCTTGAGGAGTTTCAACATTTTTATAATATTAACAACATTATGTTTTACGATAAATCAAAGAGGGATGGGGGCGGTCAACAGAATCCAAAGTTTGATGATGATTTCTGAGACCTCCCGAAGTTGTGCTAACAAGAGTATTTATGGTCACGGTCATGAGTTGAATAAATAAATTTTACTTTGGTGAACTAATTGAAAGTGTAGATAGGTTATGGACATTAGTATGTCAAGAATATGTCACTAGTGGCCAGCGTTTTCAATAAATACTCACGAGATGCGGCTAGTAGCATTTAAGCTCCCGGCTCGAGTACCTCGGCCGAGCTGCTGCGGTCCAGTAGCATTCAGCTCCTGGCTCAGCCCGATGGTACTATGAAATAACAAATACTAGATTCTGGAGAAATTGCCCGATATCTCAAAGTAGAACAAGGGCTTGAAGGGGGAGCCGTAGACGAAGCCGTCTGGAGGAGGGGTACGAGGAGTGCGACGAGGAGTGGGCATCCGGCGGCATGGACACGGAACCCGGACACGACGAAGTATCACTATCTTCAGACAGCTAGCTCCATACGAATGGTGGAGACACTAGTTGAGTGGTGGCTCACAAAGGTACCAACCTAAGCTACCAATACCATACCTACTAATAATCTATAATTTTTGTTAAAATACACGAAATTCCGTTGCACAGTATTTGTACGTAGTCTCGAACCAAGTTGCGCATGCGTGCTTTTTGTACAAATTTGTACGAAATGTAACTTAAATTTGTGCGATTCCGAGCACGAATTCGTACGAAAATTCGCATTCCCAAAATTGTGTGAGGCCACGTAATAAATTGTGCAAATACATTAATCGTGAACCTTTATTTCAGGGAACTGCCTTCCCTCGGCTACAGCAGATTGCTCGGAGAATACTTGCTACTCCAGCATCCAGCGCTATAGTCGAGCGACTGTTCAGCAATGCCGCTTCTGATGCCGATCGCTGTTGAATGACGAGACTGAGCCCATAACATGCTCATCATTTTTTTTTCGGCACGAAGTAGCCATATAGTATACCGAGGGTTCAGCCGGCGGGAGATTCAATTCGCGTGGCCCTTTATGCATTTTGGAAATTTTCTATAGGATTTTAATGAGATTTTGCAGACTAGTAGAACTTTGAACGCTGATTCTGATGTTGAACTTTGATTAACGTTTCCATGGCAAAACTCGACTCGTCAAAGAAAAAAAAAAGAGTGGGGGAGCCCGAGCCGGGGCGGACCAATAGCCGAGCTTCTTTTCGGTTCTATATAGCTTACTCCAAAAGCTAAAATAGCACGTTCGAAATGAAAAATTTATGTGACTGCAGGTAGAGAAGATGCAAGAATGGGTGTCAGTTCGAACGCAGTTTTTCGGGTAGAACTATCCAATAATACTTCTTGAAAGGAGTGTTTTTAGACATGCGCAGTAGGTTTGAAACCTGTTAAACAGTTTAACCAACTATATTATTCGAAATGTGCATTCATTTTGCTGGATTTCTTGTTTTGTCTTTGATTGCGATTCATGGAAATTCATATGAAACAAATTCTCAATTTATATGTGATTACTTACTGAAAAAATATATCCCAGAAATTACCAAAACAGAATTTTATTTTTTCTGACGAAAAGTTTCTCAAACATTACTTTTTGTCTGTCAATAAAACAATTTTGTTGTTGTTGTGACTCAGTTAGCACTATGACCACTTCGTTCCACCTCCGGACTTGCAGTGCTCATGTTCCTCGAACAAGACTCACCCGCGTTCCAAAACCATCCCTCCCGAGTTTATGAAGTTTGTCAAACCAACCGTCGTGGTGTTGATACGTTGTGAGGGAGAACTATTACACAGAATTGAAGAAAACATGACTAGAGAACCATAGCCTTTTGAAACAAGCCAAACAATTCAACGTCAGCAACAATGGAGGGGCAGTTTTAATGCACGACTGCTGGTGTTTTCAGCTTTGCGATTTTCGCAAGGGCGCAGACGCCGAGAAAATAGTTGCCAACCCGTGAAAATGTATTTACTGCCTTCTTTCTGCTAAGAATATTTTTGGCTGAGCGATAGCGAAGCCCGTTACTCCAGTGCGGTTGAAAAGTTTTGTTTGTGTGTCTCTGTGTGTGTGTACACTACTCCTCCTGAACGGCTCGGCCGATCTGGCTGAGATTTTGCAGGCTTATGAGGTATGTTCTTGGCTCGGCACACGCGAAATTTCACTATCCTAGCTCAACTGATTCAGTTTTTATAGCCGAAAAACACCTAAAAAATGGCGCAAAATCGAGTTTTTAGCAGGCTGATCACTTCTATTGTGAAGGAAGGGGGGTCTGGGGGGCTCGGCCCCCCAGCCTCGACGAGTTAATTGGCTGAGCGACAGCGAAGCCTGTTACTCTAGAGGGGTTGAAAAATTTTTCCTGTCTGTCTGTCTGTGTACACTACTCCTCCTGAACGGCTCGGCCGATCTGGCTGAGATTTTGCACGGTCATTAGGTATGTCCTTGGCTCGCTCAGCGGGTGGAAACTACTGTTCCGAGACGGGCGTGCAGGCGTTTTGTTATCCGTTAACATCGGCCGAACCAAGCGAGCTAGGTAAAATCTGCTTACATTTTCGGAATCATCACAAAATTTGGCAGGGAAAAGGGTACTTTCTTGATGGCGAAAACAAAATGATCATAGTTATTTTGAAGCCTAAAAACAAATGTGTTGCGAAATATGGCCCTGATCCCATGTCTCGCACTGTCGCGGTTTGCTCAAAATGACTGATTTGGAAACGTTAATGTGGGCGAACGGAGCGTCGTATCACAAATCCGAAAACAGATTTAGAATCCTCCAGTTTTTTACCATGGTATAGGCTATATGCGTTCTTTTGAATTTTCAGATTTCATCCTGATAACTGTCGGTGAATTTCAGTCGATTACGTGTTTACATCAAACATTTGCGTGGCTCAAGTACCGACCATTTTCGGGGATCGTTGCCGTAAGAAGGAGTGGCTACCTACTCCATCTATATAGCCTATACATTGGCAATTTTTTTGAGGATTTCAAATCTGGTCTCAGATTTGTGATACGACACCCCGTTCGTTCACATTAACGTTTTCAAGTCGAAAATGTTACTCGACGAGACATAGGATTTTTGGTCTTTTTGAAACATTTTTGTTTTTAGGCTTCAAAATAACCATGATAATTTTGGTTTCGCCATCTAGAAAGTACCCTATTCCCTGTCAAATTTTGTGCTGATTCCAAAAATGTAAGCAGATTTCACCTAGCTCGCTTGGTTCGGCCGATGTTAATGGATAACAAAACGCCTGCACGCCCGTTTCGGAAAAGTAGTTTCCACCCGCTGGCTCGCTACACACCAAAATGCAGCTTACTATCTCAATCTGTGTGGTCATTTCAGCCAAAACCACTTAAAAATGGCAGTAAAAAAGACAACGTTTTAGGTAGGTACTTTCCACTTTTTGACAAGTTTCATGTCGTTTCCCATGTTTTTGAGGTTATTGACGAAAATAACACCCATTCAGACCCCCACCCAAAGTTAAGTCCCTAAAGTATCGATTTTGACGACCAAATGCCATTGTTTGAGGGAATCACGCTCATTTCTTCGATCTGTTTCTGTCTAGCAGGGCAGCGTGCCGAAGGCAGGCTAGCGCCGCAGGCCAAGGTAGTGATATACGCCAGGCGTGGATCGTCGAAACTGGCGCAGCATCGCGAAACCTGTTACGACAAGACTCTGTCTGGCGTACACGTACCTTGTTTAATCTTTAAGAAATGTTAACTTGCTAGTGGGAACTTGGGCTCAGCCTTAAGTTGACTTAACCTATCACTGAAAACCTACCGGCGTGACTTCATGCCGCTGCAGGGGCGTGATTAAATGTCCCGCAGAAAAACAGCATGATAAGTTATGCCAAAAATCGGCGTGACTCAGAATTCACGCCTAGTTTTCACGTGAGTTTTCTGTCATGCCGGTAGGGACCTCGCAGTATCAACGGCTGCTGACCACGGTCTGTGGCTGCTGCTCAAGCTGGCGTTATAGAAGACGTCATGGCCGTGGTGCCCAGTGAACTGCGGCCAAACCGAAGGTTGTTTCATGGCGTACGCTGCTGCTGGCAGGTCGTCGGCCGCCACCGCAGCAGCAACCTCCCGTCAACACCCTGTGCAGTAAATCACGTTCAAACCACGCCTGCACTATGCCGGTATGTTCCGTGCGGGTATGTTCTGAACGATTGCTATCCCCAGTCCCTTGCAAAGCCCGAGCTGAGAGGTCCAGGCGGGCCCTAGCCTTCGAGGCAGCGCACCGGCGGCACGTCCAGTGGGGGCGCAATGCGATGCGCGATGTCACTGTCGCGGTCCACGAGTCACCAGGATCACCTAACTGCTGCTGTCCGTCCTTGTCCACACCGCCCCCGGAACCTCTCACCACACGTGTTGGACTCCACGCTTGCCCCTGTCCTCCTTAGTATTCAGGCGGATCCAGGCACACTTCACTTGCCGTACCATGCCACCATTTAGGCTTGCGGGGCCTGGAGGTGGCTGTGCAGGGCCCGGCACCGCTGCTCCGCGCCTGTCCGCCGGCCGTGCCCATCCGGCGACTCGCCCTCGCGGACAGGCTGGAGGCCCCTGGAGCCAGCTGGCCACGGAATATGCGTTTTCTGCTCAGCATACATGGATTCCTCAAAATAGGCCGCACACCTTAGAAACAAACATGAAATAAAGGACAAGGTGGAAAACGGGAGGCTTACACGCCTAGCAAAGAGGGTCAGCGTCGCTGGCCCTCGAGTAATGACACACGCGGCCTTGGACGAGCTCCTACAATGCAACCCTACCTTCCACACGTGGGCGGGGCCTGCGGAGCCGCTCCGAGACTCGGACGAAGCAAACGAAGCTATTCACATCTCCTCACCAAGGCTCCTTATGCTCTGGTGTACGTTAGTCCATATTTATCAGTGCCATGGCTCAATGTTTGAGAGACTCAGAGAGCACCCACAAAGGAAGCAGGGTGTGGAGTAGGCTGGGGTTCTCCTTCTAGCACTCTTTCCTCTTGGAGCCACGCATCATTTTTAGCTGCGCGACAGCGAAGCCCATGCCGTGAATGGCGGTTTCGGATCCGAAGGTCAAGAGTATGCTTTATGCATTTCCCTGATTCAAATTTCACCAACAAGAAGAAAATACGATTTCAAGAAATCCTAGGAGTCACGAAGTCAATTTGGTTATTGTGTAGGAGTGTCGAGAAAGAAAAGACGTTCTTTTGTGAAGTTTTGGCTCAGGGGACTACCAATGGCAGTGGTACCAATGTGGTCGATGTGCCACCCGTCAAAATTTAACCTTGACAATAAAAGGAAATCAAACTGCCGGGAAATTCGTAAAATACCAATGCTAATGTAGTCCACCGTGGAACATCTCTGAATTCAATCATTAGTAAAATGTTCGTAGGGGAAAGAAGGCCGTGAATTATTTTCGCGGGTTGGCAACAATCTTCACGACGTCTGCACCATTGCGAAAATAGCGAAGCCGAAAACACGAGTAGTCACGCATCAAAACTGCCCCTCCATTGTTGCCGACGTTGAATTGTTTGGCTTGTTTCAAAAGGCTACGGTTCTCTAGTCATGTTTTCTTCAATTCTGTGTAATGGTTCTCACTCACAACGTAACAACACCACGACGGTTGGTTTGACAAACTTTACAAACTCAGGAGGGATAGTTTCGAATCGCGGGTGAGTCTTGTTCGAGGAACATGAGCACTGAAAGTCGCGAGGTGGAGCGATGTGGTCACGATGCTAACTGAATGAGAAGTACCATCAAACCTCGTTAAAGAGAGCAGCTACATGACCGGCTTTTTCGAAACGAAACTTAAGGTGACTCAGAAACTACATTAAGATAAGATAATTCACAGATGCATGTGCACAGGTACGCAGTGTAATGGCTCAATTCACTCCGATTTGAAGAGTAACAAGCAAATTTGAAATTGACCTTTCTGAAAACAATGACAGAAGCAACAACGCAGCGGCGTGGGTGGGCGCGGGACACTCATCGACAATCACTGGCCGGCCGGCCGACCCAAATGAGCACGTTCGAAAACAACGCCGATTCTATTGTTGAATCTCTTCTAGCTGCAGTGAAATACAATCTTGTTTCGACGCGCTTTTTCAGGGAAGCGAGCGTTTTCGGTGTAAGCGGTATACCATGGATTCCTTTTTCATTCTCAGCACCCTCTAAAACACACGAAATGATGTAAAACCAAGGGGTTACCCACTGAGGTAATCCTGTGTACACCCACTCGGTAATCGTGGTAATCTTGTGGTAATCGTAGTAATCTTGTAGTAATCGTAGTAATCGTGTGATAATCTTGGTAATAGCAACTGTGAGGGCGGGAGTCTAACGCCCGCAGTGCAGGCGGGCATGTGTCGGGCCCGAAATGGCATACGATCATGTGTGGTCTAGCCCTTAATAGGAATGGCAAGGTAGGCCACCAATTAGGCCCGCAAGGCACCAGTGTGGGAGTGGAGGCCGACATACACTGCAAGAAAAAGTGTGAATAGTACAACAAATGTACAACAAAAACTGTACAATAAAAGTACAACAGGGATTGTAGAAAGTACAACGAGAATTGTACAAACCACAACGAGGCCTGCACTGCCCAGCACTCGTCATGCCGGTTCCATTGTACTTTGTACAACAATTGTTGTACTTCGAAAGTACAATAAAAACCTGATAAAAAATTTGCCAGAAATTTGTGTACTTTTGTTGTGGTTATTTCCTGCAGTGTATGGCTTATTCAGTTAACGAGTCCGACATCCCACCGACTTACGACCGACGTAGGACCGACTTTGTACCGACTTTCGGCTGCCTCTCGTGGAGGGGGCAATCTTTATATATTCAAAGTAATGGGTATTTATGAGTTTTCACACTGAAGGGCGACCTTAAAAACAATCAATCCAAGTAAAAGGAAGTAAGCACCGAAAACAAGGATGGCAAAAACAGGAAATCCAGCGGGCGATCCCAGCTGAAAGTCGGCACGAAGTCGGTCCTACGTCGGTCGGAAGTCGGTGGGATATCGGAACTCGTTAACTGAATAAGCCAATAGTCCCTGCCCGGGGAGGTGTCTTTCTCGGGCACCCGAAGTGACCCGAAGCCACCCGAAGGCGTATCTGGTATCACTGTTAAAAAAAAAAGTCGAAATTTTCAGACTGTTTAGGATGAAGTCAATTTTGAAACCCAGTGGTCTGAATTTTTAGACCCCCGGACACTCTGAATTCTTGGACCACCTGTCGTCTGAATTTTCAGACTAGCATGTACTTTGAATTTTACGACTACCAGGTAGTCAGAATTTTCGGACTAATGGCAGTCTGAATTTTTCACCTCAGGGGTTTGAATTCTAGGCCGCCCAGGTCATAAAATTACCACTTTTGTCGGGATGTATATTATGTTTTGAAGATGCATGTTTTAAATTGCTGAGAAACATGGCATGCATGCACTAAATAGAGCAGTTGTAAAACAGCTCTTGTTGTTAAATGTAGCACCCAAAGTTGCGCAAAACTTTAACTACATATGATATTTTGCTGAGAGAGCTTCCCAAAAAAAACTAGTCCTCGAATGTAAGACTCCAGAAGATGCAGCTGTAAACACTGGAAAGCAGCATGTTGGATCCAGATGCGCACTTTGTGGAAACTTTTTCGGCACGATGAAAATTCTTTGGGGACGAGGATGAAAGAGGAGTGACAAATTTCCAGAACGCCACCCACTCGCTCATCACCCGTCCCTTTAGTTTGGAAGACGCAATATCAGTATATGGCTACCCCACTTTCACAGCCTGCTGGCCGCGGATTTCGGATGCTTCAGAGTGGTGACTGCACGCACCCAGAAGCAATTTTGGAGCACGGAAAGGCGAAGGCTAAACGGCACTGTACACACTGTGCTGAGCGCCGATGTAACACATAAAACGTTGCTTGACGGCGGAGCGTCACAAGAGAGATGACACGGACTTGTATTCGGATGCGATGTGCACTGCTCTGGAGACAAGCTAAAACTGACGCATTCTGTCCAGAAATCCCGAGTGGCCGAGGGATTAAGGGCCCCCTCCTCTCCCCCGCCCCGCGCAGGTAGGCTTCAGCCGGCACGTCGGTCAGCGGTGATTTTCCGAACGCCCCGGCTCGGCTCGGCTCGGTGTGCCTGGCTCGGCTGGCCGCCGCCGGAGCGGCTCGGCTCGGGTGACCCGGGCTTCGGTCCAGGCCGGAACCAGGTAGTCTAGGCGGTACACGTCCCAACCCAGAAAAAAACCGCAAAAAGGTATAGAAGTGTGAAACTTGGTACACTTGTTCCTAAGACCATTTTAAAGGATTTGACCCGTTGCTCTTTTCGATTTTTGCATTTGGGTTCAATTTTTGAACATTTTTAACAAAATGGCGGCCAATATTCAAAATTTTTGATAATGGTCCTATTTTCACCATCCTGGGGTCGTTTCCGAATATTTCGAGGATGCTGAGGCGAATGCCGAGGTTTTCGAACCCCTCCGACCAACGGGTATTCCCTAAATCAGCCATTTTTTCAAAATGGCGGCTATTTACGCTTTCTAGCGTATTTACACTAATGCACCCGTGTTTGGTGTCGTTTCCGACCAATTTGGGGTCGCTAAATATATTTCTGCACTCAAAATTTCTGTTAGGTGGTTCTGAACGGATGATAAGATACCAGGTTATAGTCAGTTTCGGTCAAAAATTGAATAGGTGCGTCATGGGTGTCGTTTCCGGCTAAAATGAGGTCCCTGAACCGAGGGGTACCTCACTTCGTCTAGTCAGTGTACACCCCTGACTCCAGTCACTGCCTTGTTTCAGTCTAGTCACTGAAAAAGTCGGCAAAACCACGTAAATTTGTCCCAATTTTAGTATTTTTGCAACGCATTTCGTCATATTTTCAGTCTAGTCAAAGTGGAAATTGAGTATAGTCACCAGTAGTGTACACCTGTTTTCGAAGTGAGGTACCCCTCGCCTTGAACGCGTTTCTGAACCCGCGCGCACGTTTTGACATCATGTTAAGAGTAAAGGGTTGAACAAGGACAAGAAATATGAAGAATTTGGTTCAAAAGTTGAATGTGTGAGTGATGGTTGTTAGTAGGGTAATTTGAGGTCGTTGAACTAACTCTGCTGACAGTTGTATTAACATGTTCAATCACTGGTAGCTAACGAATGTACCGTCACGTTCGTTTTCACATGAAAACGGCGATGTTAGTTCGAGCGTCACAGACGGTGAATTTACCATTTCTTCGGGTGTGACACGCTATCAGCAGGTGAACTGTCAAATTTACAAACGAGTGTGACATGCCCGATTCGTCACGTCACACTTTTAAAAAGAGCCGTACATTTCAAGGGAAAGGGTACGGCTACTTGACCGTAGCTCACGGTACAGAAGAACTGTACCTAAAAACCGTGCTTCCCATAAGAGCCCATGTTATGAAAAACCGTAAGTACTCCGTATCCCGGAGGGTGAGGCTGACGTTCGGTGGTACCAGGCAAATTGTCTGCCAGACTGCGTGTACCTTTTCCCGGGGATTTTTTCTGCAGTGTAAACCGAACGCGACACCCCATAACCTGACATCATTGGCGACACAGTAAAACGGTACCTGCTTTTCCCAGGAGTCCTATGGTGAAGACAGGCGATTTTCCGGGGGTTCCCGGGAAAACCAGGAACCGTTTTTACCGTGGAGTCACATTCAAACGAACGTGGCAGTACTTAGGTGGTCATATTCCTTTGGATGTGCCACAACGTGTTGGAATGGGTACCATATGTCACATTCGTTTGATTATGACAGTTCGCTTCCTGATTGTGTGTCACACCCGAAGTAACGTGACAAAGCGGTGTGGTGTGTCACATTCGTTTGACTGTAAATCTTCACCGTTTGTCACGCTCAATTAAACATCGCCGTTCTCACGTGAAACGTAACGTGGACGTCACATTCGTTGGCTACTCTACAAACTCAAGTGTAGACATAGTACACTCTACACTGGAGCATGCTTTGCCAAGTACACGCCTGGTGGCGTGTACCTGCAAGCACACTGTTGCTCTGCCTTACATGCAAATGGTAGGGGACGTCAGCAACAGTGTACATGCCAGGTTGACTCCAGGTGGAGTGTCCATGCCAGGTTGGCTCCAGCGGTGCAGTGTACTATGTCGTCACTTTGAGTTTGTAGAGTGCCAGTGAACGAAATCTAAAAAAGAAACATTAATGTGAACAACAATTGTACCGATAAAACTAAAGGAATCAGTATCATAACGTTCCTCTTCTCGTTCTGCAATGTGGTGCTCAGAGTCGGAATGTAAGAACAAGGAAAGTAACAGTGACTTTTTACAGTAACCGTTACCAATAAGCATTTGCGGTTAGCATCCCCCGGGTTACCACACAACTCAGAATCATTCTTTGGATCCGTCGGGAAACCCAGATCATATGAGACCTGGGAAAGGGAGAGCAGTACTGAACTCAACAATGCCTTTCTTGCTTTGAGCAGAGCAAGCCACTTAAACAGAAGTGGTAGACACACTGTAGAGATATATGTACTCTACAAATCCAAAAGCGTACATTGTATGCTCTACCTGGAGTATGCCTGCAAGCACGCTCTAGCTAGCGCATGCCTGCCAAGCATGCACTTACTGGTGCATACATGATGCCATGTACACGCTAAATGAATCATACATCTAGTGCATATGGGATAGGGAGTTGTCTGCATCAGGAAGCGTGTACATGGAATGTATGCACTAGTAAGTGCATGCATAGCAGGCATGCGGTAGCGAGAGCGTGCTTGCAGGCATGCTCCAGGTAGAGCGTACAATGTACGCTTTTGGATTTGTAGAGTAATTCATTTGTACAAAGGAGATCCTTTGTTTCTTCCTTCATTCAGTTTGTATTGGAATATCACTGCAAATGCAAAGGCGATACTTAAGTACATTTTTTGGTGATACAATTGAATATCGCCAACAAACGGCATAACGGAAAAGTATTACCCTCAGAACGGCGATACACAGAAGTATCGCCAAAATTTGGCGATACTTTTGGGTATCGCCAAAACCGCGGCATTAAACTAAGGCCTTATCCCCTTGATTTGTTCAATGTTTAATGCCAAATCGTGGCAATACTCCGAAGTATCGCAAATTTTTGGCGATACTTTTGTGTGTCGCCGTTTCGAAGGCAATACTCTTCCGTAAGGCCGTTTGTTGGCGATACCCAATTGTATCGCCAAAAAAGGTACCAAAAGTAAGGGAAGGTGGGGTACCATGTGACACTTTTAGGCGGATGCCCGCCAACACGAAACTAACAATTGTACGGATCCATACTGCTCGTGCCGACAAAGAGGGGTCCCTTAGCTTCAAAGTCCCGTTGAGCTTTTCATTTTACCTCGATTGGTTGCGAAGGTATCCCAGTTTGATTGGGTGCATGTAAAATGTCACATGGTGTACCACTGAGTTCACCATGTGACAGCCCCTGGGCACCATGTGACACCTCAGACTAATGTGTAAAAATTGCTGTTTTTCAATGGAAATATTCGTAGATGTATTTCAAAAATGGTTAAGAAAGCAAGGAAACACATCTATGTTAATCAAAATACAATTTATTTTAAAAAATCAACTTATTTTTGTCGCACGCATCGTCGCCCAAATTTGGGTGACGAGCCAGCGGTGACCAAATTTTGGGCAGTCATAAAATCGTCACCCCAATTTGGGTAACGCCGTCGACGACGCCGTGACGTCCCCGATGACGTTCTTCCGAGGCCACCACGATGATCCAATGTGGCGTTGAGGCCTCCGGTCATCGTGCTGGCCCCGGAAGGACGTCATCGGGGACCTCACGGCGTCGTCGACGGCGTTACCCAAATTTGGGCGACCGAACGCCTGTTACCAAATTTCGGGTGATGATTTTTTCGTCACCTAAACTTGGGCAACGAAGTTGCATCACCCATGGGTGATGGTGGTGACCCATTCATTCTCAGTGTACCGTCTGCAGGTCGGCCCGGCCCGCGCCCGGCCATGGGTGTCGTCTGCAGAGGCCAACTCCTTTGTAGTTCCAAACCTGGCCACCAGGCGGCGCTAGGCTTTGCCTTCGAGCCCCCAGAGACGCCCAGCCACCCCTAACCTCTCTCAAAAACATTCACACAAGGGTTAGTGTAATATCCCACGCCTACAACACACAAAAGCAGGATTTATTGGGTAAAACAGGAAAATCGCGGATTAGAGAAGTTGTCACATCGTGCCCCACATCGAGTGTCACATCGTGACCGAAGGGGTGGCTTTCGAGGAATTGACAACTGCGCCCTTATCCCTTGCGATAGAGAAGCGAGCCCAAGCTTATTTTACGCTTAAAACATCAAAGGAGAACATCCTGCAAGGCATAGGCCGTTTAAGTGTGTTTAAAAGGTGAAAAGCGGACGCGGCGTGAAAAAGAAAAAAAATCCAATTACCTGTTTTGGGGGGGTAAAAATTTCTCGTGTCTCTACATTCCGCCCTGTTCGACGCACAGTAGCGGCCTGTTCGACGTCGATGCCCCTTCTTGATACCTTCCTTTGAGTCTTCTTACCGCTGTTGGATAGCGAGCCGTTTGGGAGAAAAAGCCAATGTCACATGGTGGCCGTGTCACATGGTACCCCACCTTCCCTTATTGCCTTTGGATTTGCAGTTAACTGACAATAATTCCATCACATGGACGACACAACCATTAATAAACATTTAAGACCAACTTTCGACTGCAGAGATTTAGGCATTTTCATCCCTTCTGATATATGCGGTTTTTGAACCGAGAACGTAAATTCATTCTAGCGAGAACATTTATTTGAGACGCAGACATGGTCAACGACCTCGAATTACCCTGCAACAGTCATCACACTCTCATTCCAGGAACGTGACATCACGTTGAAACGAACGTGACAAAATGTCACGTTCGTTTGAATGTGAACAAGCTGGTTTTTGGCAAATTCACACACAAACGAATGTGACACATTGCTCAAACGAGCGTGACATTTTGTCACGTTCGTTTCAACGTGATGTCACGTTCCTGGAATGAGAGTGCACTCACAACGAATGTGACTCAATGCTCAAACGAGCGTGACATTTTGTCACGTTCGTTTCAACGTGATGTCACGTTCCTGGAATGAGAGTGCACTCACACATCAAACAACTTTTGACCCAAATTGCTGTATATTTCTTGTCCTTGTTCAAGCCATAACCCTTATCATGATGGGAAGCACGGTTTTTAGGTACAGTTCTTCTGTACACCGTGAGGTACGGTCTAGCCGTACCCTTTCCCTTGAAATGTACGGCTCTTTTTAAAAGTGTGACGTGACAAATCGGGCATGTCACATTCGTTTATAAATTTGACAGTTCACCTGCTGATAGCGTGTCACACCCGAAGAAATGGTAAATTCACCGTCTGCCACGCTCAAACTAACATCACCGTTTTCATTTAAAAACGAACGTGACGGTACATTCGTTAGCTACCAGTGATTAAACAATTTTAAAACCACTGTCAGCAGAGTTAGTTCAACGACCTCAAATTACCCTACTATAACAACCATCACTCACACATTCAACTTTTGAACCAAATTCTTCATATTTCTTGTCCTCGATCAACCCTTTTCCCTTACCATGATGTCAAAACGTGCGCGCGGGTTCAGAAACGTGTTCAGCGACCTCGTTTTAGCCGGAAACGACATCCATGACGCACCTATTCAATTTTTGACCGAAACTGACTATAACCTGGTCTTATCATCCGTTCAAAACCACCTAACAGAAATTTTGAGTGCAGAAATGTATTTAGCGAACCCAAATTGGTCGGAAACGACACCAAACACGGGTGCATTAGTGTAAATATGCTAGAAAGCAAAAATAGCCGCCATTTTGAAAAAAAATGGCTGATTTAGGGAATACCCGTTGGTCGAAGGGTTCGAAAACCTCGGCATTCGCCTCAGCATCCTCGAAATATTCGGAAACGACCCTAGGATGGTGAAAATAGGACCATTATCAAAAAATTTGAATATTGGCCGCCATTTTGTTAAAAATGTTCAAAAATTGAACCCAACCCAGCAACGGGTGAAATCCTTTAAAATGGTCTTAGGAACAAGTGTACCAAGTTTCACACTTCTATACCTTTTTGCGGTTTTTTTTCGCGTACCGCCAGGACTAAGGGCAAACATGTCTCATCCTGCAGCTACCAGCGGATTGCAGGCTGATTTTAAACTCAACACTAGACGAGACGGCCGTTCGCTTAGCTGAACAAAAGTTTATTTACTACTGCTCTAGCAATTCAGGGTCCATAGCACCTGAAACGCAGTCATGCCTTTTATCAGAAAATACGTAAAGCGTCAATTTCAGACTGCGCAGGATGAAAACTCAGACCTTCTACTACAAATGACTGTTTTAAGACCCCGACGCCGAAAATTTATACCGCGCCATCCAAATATTCAGACTCTTGAGTCCAAAACTCATTTTTCAGACCACTAGGTGTAAAGTTAAGACTGTCTGAAAATTCTGATTCAAGTCTGAATTTCAGATTCAGACCACTAGGTCTGAAAAAAATGGTCTGAATTTTCACACTTTTTTCAACAGTGATGTGCGTCCGCGTGCCACTTTTTAAACTTAATTGACTATTATTTTCCTATCCAAAGCTATTGCTGACAAAGATACTACTTAAAGGGACTCTCAAAGAAGTTGCCTCTCCACTATATTTTATTATTAAGAACAAGGTAGGTTTACGCCAGACCGCGTCTTGACGTAACAGGCTTCGCGATGTCTCGCTGCCTGTTCCTCCAATCCGCGCCTGGCGTGCCACTCTACCAAAAATGTCCTGTAAATGCCGTTAATTTATTACCAGTTTTCACTGTAGGTCAATTCACAGCGTTTACTGTGATCTGCTCACGGGATTCACTGTGATCTTGTTCGCGGTGTTCACTGTGATCTGGTCCCCAGTAAACACTGTGAGTTTGACGCCGCTAAGCACCGAAGTACTGCAAATCAGGCTCCAATTCACGGCGTTTACTGTGGCCAGATCACAGTGAACACTGTAACCGAGATCACAGTGAACGCCGTGAACTAGTTCACAGCAAACGCCGTGAATTGCAAAACAGCAAACATTGGTAATAAATTAACGGCGTTGACAGGACATTTTTTGTAGAGTGGCCTACCTTGGCCTGCGGCGCTAGCCTGCCTTCGGCAGGCAATGGCTTGTCCATCGTCGGTTTCTTCTAACTTGATGCATGCTGGGGGGCTCCGCCGCCCAGACCCCCTTTTCATTCTAGATTCCTTGTAACTTTTTAACTTGTCAGGGGGGTTCTCCGCCCCCCAGACCCCCCTCTTCAAGACAGAAGTGATCTGCCTGCAGAAAACTCGATTTTTCGCTGTTTTTTAGGTGTTTTTTGGCTATAAAAACTGAACCAGTTGAGCTAGGATAGTGAAATTTCGCATGTGCCGAGCCAAGGACATGCCCAAAAAGTGTGCTAAATCTCACCGAGATCGGCCGAGCCGTTCAGGAGGAGTAGTGCGGACACACAGACAGACAGACAGGAAAAACTTTTCAACCCCAATGGAGTACAAGGTAGGTTTACGCCAGACCGCGTCTTGTCGTAACAGGCTTCGCGATGTCTCGCTGCCTGTTCCTCCAATCCGCGCCTGGCGTACCTTGGCCTGCGGCGCTAGCCTGCCTTCGGCAGGCAATGGCTTGTCCATCGTCGGTTACTTGTAACTTGATGCATGCTGGGGGGCTCCGCCCCTCCAGACCCCCCTTCGTTCTAGATCCCTTGTAACTCTTTAACTCTTCGGAGACCCCCCTTCTTCAAGGCAGAAGTGATCTGTCTGCAGAAAACTCGATTTTTCGCCGTTTTTTAGGTGTTTTTCGGCTATAAAAACTGAACCAGTTGAGCTAGGATAGTGAAATTTCGCGTGTGCCGAGCCAAGGACATGCCCAAAATGTGTGCAAAATCTCACCGAGATCGGCCGAGCCGTTCAGGAGGCGTAGTGCGGACACACACACACACACACAGACAGACAGACAGACAGACAGGCGGACAGACAGGAAAAACTTTTCAACCCCAATGGAGTAACAGGCTTCGCTATCGCTCAGCCAAACAGGCTTCGCTATCGCTCAGACTTCAGAAGTCAGGGGTGGAATGGCGGCAAAATAAACATCTCTTACGCCCGACCACGCAAGAATTTTGTACCATACCCCAAGAAAACCAAGCAGACGAAATCGCGCAAAACCGTCACTTCTCATCACCATGGTGAGCTATGGCCGGCAAATACACTGTGCATTATTCGCAGGAGCTCTGTTTCCGGAGACGACCCATTCAAGTGAAAGTGAAAACACGGTTATTATCCAAGGATGCTAATAGACATTGTTATCGCTGAGCAATCATGGTAATCATTAGGTAATCATGGTAATCGCTTGGTAATCGTGGTAATCTTTTGGTGACCATAGTAATCATTAGGTAATCCTGGTAATCAAGGTAATTTTTGTAATCACGAATCCTGTGTACGCTAAGAATGAGTGGGTAACCCCTTGGCTTTTCCACCTTTTTAGGAGGTGCCACCTAGCTCGGCACATTCGGAGGTCAAAACTGCCCTAGCACGTGTTTCATACTTGTTTGGAAAGACGATTAAGCGTTTGAACGGCGGGTTAGGAGCAGGCTCACCACTTTCATAACGATTTTTCAATTTTAAGAACTTTAACAATTTTAGAGGAGTGTTACGAGTCTCCCTTGGTACTCGAATCAAGTCTTGTTTAGACTCAAATGACTTCAGTACACTAAGAATCCAAACGCTATGTGTATAGCGTCAATTGGTGCGATGCAAAAGCATTGCACATGAAGTGCAATACCTCCTCATTCCCATGCATTAGCAAAGGGCATTTTTGGGACGCATCGCACGTAAGGTGCAATATGGCTATCGCATTGCACGTATGGTGCGATATCTCAGCTGCATTGTACCATACGTGCTATACTCATAGCGTATGGAATCTCAGTGTATTTCTCAACCCTATTATTTGATCATTCTAAATGTATAATTGGTTTTGAGGGGAAGCCATCACTCATCGGGCAATATTGACTTTTTTTTTAGAAAATGGTAACTGTACGGGATAACTTGATACACCAAGTTTCATCGAATTTGACGGAAGTTGAGGGGCGTAACACCCGTTTATAATAACTCACCTCCTCCGTTTTAACATCATAGCCAAGCCACATTTGACGGGAATCATTTTTTAACACAGTGTAGAGGGTCCCAAGTTGATATGCAGCTTAAAGTTGGAGTGTTTTCTCAACTACGAACGGACCTCATGAGACACAATAAATCTGAAGGTCTCTAAAAATGGGGAATTTCATTACCTTCCCAGCGAGCTTAATGTCATTGAGATCGGACGACTTTCAGCCAAAGACCCGTCGATTTTAAAAAATAATACTACGGTGATAACACTAGTGAAACAAAGGCGTTAAAATTATGCCCTTTAAGGGCGAAAACGACTTGAGCCCTCGGAGCGGCGTAAATCGTTTGTGCCTTTTGGCAGGGCTTTAAAATTTTGCTAAACAATTCCTACGTTATTAACGCCCTTTCGAAGGGTATGAAAGGACTTACGCCCCTTGAAGGGCGTAAAAGAGTGTTTCCCGACATGGTCATCACGTGACTATGTACAAAGGAATAATGAGTACTGACATCGAACTCGAAACCTGAACGAAATAAGGCAAGTTTCCAGGAAAAACAGCAATATTTCGTACTTACGGACGTTTTCGGACGCCATCTTCATCTTAGCAACTAAACCCTCCCACATTAGACCCCGTATATTCCTTAATCGTGGAAATTTACGAAGATCGACAAGAACTGCCATTGCACGTGAATCACGAGCAAAGGGCGCAGAAAACCGTTTCAAAACGCGGAGTTTTGGTATATTTTGACGATTTCGTACGCCATCTTAGTATTTAGGCCCCTGAAAAATGTGGAGATGGTTGGAAATGGTTACACAAAGTGTACTTCATATAATTTCACCCCTTTACTGTAAAAATAATACAGCGACGCTTGTGCGTACCTCGATATTTCAGAAAAACGAGCCTTTTGGCGGCCATTTTGGGAGCCATCTTGAATTTAGGGGCTTAAATGCAAAAATCGAGCTTGGCAACAGGGCGCATCCTTTTCAGCGGGGTCAAATTAGTCTAGAACCGCCTGTTGCCAGTTTGTAGCACAAATCGCCTCTCGACATGATTTAGAGAGCCTTTTTCAGGAATCCTTCCCGGTCTATTTTGGTCCCCCTCCCGCGTCACATTTTAGCTTTGAAAGTCCGTAAACAAAGGGAACAAGCTAGTCTAGTGCCAAAAGATTCTTGAGTGCATAAATGGACTGCTTTCGAATAAGTTCGCTCTGGGGAGGGTGTGGACACGAAAACGCCCTCTACGGGCGGAATCACCCGACTGTGCCTCTTAAATTTTTTCCCCCGAGGCTTCTATTGATAAAAATACACCGATAAAAATAATGACCTACATAATTACTTCAATTCAATAAAAATAAATTCAATAATAACATAAGGAACTGTGTACTGAATTTGTAAACTTTGCACTTTGCTCTGACATGATCTTTGATGTAAATACTTCCCTGTTTTTTTGATCGAATGAAGAAAAACTACACATCCATAGTTCATCGGTCGTTTCACCATCTGTGTGAAATCTCGTCAACAGTAAGGGCACTGCATTCGTTGCCTCGGTGTCGTGTCCATCCACCTCTGCAGACATAGAGAGTGGAAGTAATGTCCACATGTGTTTGTTTCGACTCTTACGAGATAGTTGAAATAATTTTCGAAACAGATGGTGCAAACATCATCTTCATGAACTGAAATCAGAAACAAATATTTCAGTTTAAAGTTGCCTTGCATGTCTGCGAAATATAGTAGTAAGGAACCTGTATGTGGTGTTAAAGGTCCCACATACTTGTACAAAATGGTCCATAATTTCTTCTTAATGTCTACAGCAGTCGATGTTATGCACAATGTGTACCTTGGAGTTTGCCGCCAGCTTTTCTTTCTGTGGTTCAGTTCAGACTTTACAAAACGGGTTTTGGGTGAAAATGCTGAAAGAAAAGGTTTATTAGAAAAGTTTAGTGAAATCTTATGTAAAATGGAAGTTCCTCTCTATATGTCTAGGCCTACACGATCTCTCTTAAATGTCAAACATTTTAAAGCTGCTGAATTTAGGACTTGGCTTTTCAGCACCTCCCTGCCACTTTTAAAAAATTACATGACTGATAAATTTTTCCAACTTTATGAAAAGTTTGTGCCATTGCTCTTTTGAATCAAGCTAGTGTGTCGTTTGAAGATGTTGAGTTGGCCACGTCTCTTCTAATATCGTTTGTTTGTGAGTGTCAAGAATTGTTTACTGTTCGCAACATGTCATTCAATGTCCATAGTTTAATACATTTATGTGATATCGTGCTTGCCCTAGGACCTCTTTGGGTCTCGAGCTGCTTTGGCTATGAAAGTCTGAATGGGAGACTAGCTCGACTTGTGCATGGAACACGGCATGCAGGGCTTCAGATTTACTCACACTTACACTGTGGCAAAAAGCTACGGAAATTCTGTAAACAGCTTGTGGTAATTCTCCGTAGCCCCCTTGTCAGTATTCTCCGTAGGCTCTTACAGTATTTTCCGTAGGACCGCACAGTATTCTCCGTAGGACCGTACAGTCTTCCAGGTCCTACGGAGAATACTGTGCGGCCCTACGGAGAATACTGTAAGAGCCTAGATAGATAGATAATGTGAGGCCAGGCAAAGCCGTAGGTCGACCAACTCCGGTATTTTAATCCGCCGGCTCGGGACCCAGCCCCACCACATTGTTATTCCACTTGCGATGCAGACCGCACTTTCAGCGCGATACAAATTTCATCGCTCTTTTCTGTGATGATCATTGCAAAAAACTGTGTTGAATGCAGATTTTGTGTTGCCATCATCGCATTTTTATGCAATGATTCCTACTTTCATTGCAGAAATGTGCGATGATCATTGCAAAAGTTTTGTGATACAAAAGTCATGGCATCTGGGGAGCATTGATTCGTGGGAATCACATTTTGGATATTATCGCACGATTTTGTGTTGAAAGTATCGCAACTTGGATAACAGTGCACCTAGATCCTTGCCGCACCCACCCCCGTTTACGCAACCCGGGGACCGGTGTCACTTTGAGGGGCCCCGCCGCGCTACGGCGCGCGGCGAGTGAGTAGCCTTCGCAGCTTGCGCTCCTCCGGCCCTCAGGGCGTGAGGGTTTTCTATAAAGGAAGGGTTTTTCAAATAGCTCCACACGCTCCAACCAAGGTTAACAGGGTTTATTCACCGCAGCATAACAACTCAAGCACACAAGCCAAGCATTGCGCCAATCACTACAACCAGGCCGCCTCCCAGACCGCCCGCAGCCAGCATACTGCTCCAAGCTGTAAAGTAGGGTGGGTCGAAAATCCCAGAATTAAGCGGCGTATGGTTTTGTTTGCAGTTGACCATATTAGAAAAGAGATCCCACAATGCTGGGGTCTGGTGACGTCACCTTCCATCTCTTTGGAGGCTCCAAACTTGGGTCTAATAGTGAAAAATGGCTTTTTGGCCTTACAGGGACCAAACCATGGATCGCCCAGGATGCGGCTATCTCGCGATGGGTGCGGAATATGTTCCTTTATATTCCTGCAAAGTCTGGGCGATGTGGCTCAACATCTTGGTTAAGCCCGGGCACTTGTTTTAACGCTAAAACAAAGTTGCAAAACACTAAAAATTGGATTTAAGGGTCTATTGTTTACTCAAAGGTCCCAGATACTTATATGAATGGAAAGGGCTCAAAAAATGCAATTTTTGCAATAATTAACAAGCAAAGCGAAGCAAAGCCCGTGTGAGTCAAGAGATGGCCCGACGAACGTTTACACTTTCTTTTATAATTAACAACAAATCGAGTTTTTGTTCAATCACAAAACTTTATATGCCAAAAGTTTGCGTTTTTTTTAGATCTTTCGAACTGTATAATCATATTGGATTCACAGGCAATACATATTCTCCTAAAGATCACTTTTTAGTGTTTTTGAGCTTTTGCTGAAATGTGTAAAGTTTCGCCCTGGCAACAATTTTCGTCCGATCACAAAGTTATATATACCAAAAAATTGCATCTTTTGGGCCCTTTCCATTCATATAAGTATCTGGGACCTTTGAGTAAACAATAGACCCTTAAATCCAATTTTTAGTGTTTTGCAACTTTGTTTTAGCGTTAAAACAAGTGCCCGGGCTTAACCAAGATGTTGAGCCACATCGCCCAGACTTTGCAGGAATATAAAGGAACATATTCCGCACCCATCGCGAGATAGCCGCATCCTGGGCGATCCATGGTTTGGTCCCTGTAAGGCCAAAAAGCCATTTTTCACTATTAGACCCAAGTTTGGAGCCTCCAAAGAGATGGAAGGTGACGTCACCAGACCCCAGCATTGTGGGATCTCTTTTCTAATATGGTCAACTGCAAACAAAACCATACGCCGCTTAATTCTGGGATTTTCGACCCACCCTACTGTAAAGCCACCCCCTGCTACTCCTCCCGCACCCTTGCAGCACATCCTACTTCTGGCCTGTACACCTGGCCACCCAGCTTGTGACCTTTCTAATAGGTCACTG
>NW_023144629.1:12197506-12234769 GCF_012932325.1 Thrips palmi | reverse complement strand
TGGGACCTAAAAATCTTCCAGTAATTTCAGCAAGATTGCCGGCGTGCGCACAACTGATGTGATGTACTCGTCGCACAGTCACGCTCGGTGTGCCTGACGCCTGGCGGCCTGAAGCGCCTGGCAGGTAGGCCCGCGGCCGGTCCCGCAACGCACCGGTGTGGAGACGGCGGCCTACCTTACCCCTGCCTGTCTGCTTTGAACTTGGCTCGCACGCGCCGGCAGCGGGCAACGACGGCTTCGGGGCATCGCGATGACCAAGGTGACGGGCGGCGTGGCCTCGGACACGGCCAGGAGCACCACGCCGACGACGGCGGCATGTGCTCGCGATACAAATGGGCGGGCAGTGATCACGTCGTCCAAGCGCCGACGGCCTGGCCGACAGGACAACGTGCTGTATTCCCGAAAGTGCCGCAGCACGGCCTCGCAGGCAGGCGTTGGCCACGACGAAGCCCTGTAAAGTGGCGGTTCAGGTACTCGAGCAACGGGGCCAGGATGATGGAGGACAGGATCCTGCCTGACACGAGGCCTGACAGAACGCCGATGCACAGCCGAGAGGCCGCGCCGGCGTATGTATGTATACGTGGCCTGGAGCACGGCTAGGGATCGAAGTGCCGGAAACTTTCCGGAAAAGTTCCGGAAATTTTCCGGAAAATTTCGGAAAATTTCCGGACCTCTGAAAAAGTAGGAAATTTTCAAATTTTGGAAATTTTGGTGTTTTGACTCATAAAAAGCAAACAAACCTGTCTTTCCGTATTCCTTGGTGTATTTTATGTTACATTTTACACAGTGCGAGCGACATTTCACCCGTGGCCCTCTCGGAGTCACCTCTTTCAGTTTAGTTTACCCAGAAATATACCTATCAAAGTTTCCAGTTTGAATTTTACGCCTTCACGCGCGCTTCCGGTCTGAGGAGTTGGAATGGCAAACGCGCATGCGCGCTGCGCAGAGGGCAGGTTGGTACTTGTGTCATCACACGGGCGAAACCGGCACGGAACGGAGTTCAAGTGAAGGCTGGTGTAGGCCAAACGCGGACCTCGAAGTAAATCTATTGTTGAATGGTGAGTACAAAGAAGCATTAAAATTGTGACTTCTGTAGTTTATCCTACGTTTCGCGGGTGCTGGCTACGCTGCCGAAGCCCTTGCGCTCGAAGAGGTTAGTTTTTACGACTCTGACGGACAAAGGCAGCCAAGTTCCCTTGAGCCCTCCCGTTTTGTTTGAGAGCGAGAACATTTCTTTCTAAACGAGTAAGAGCTGTGTATTATTTCAGGCTGTGTCGCCATGCCGCGATCTGAAAATGACGCTTGGAAAGAGTTTCGTGTGACGACGGATGCAAACGGCAAGAAGTTGTCCATGACCTGCCGTCACTGTAATAAGATTTGGCAAAAGGCAAATGCTACCCGCTGCACAGAGCACCTGCCGAAGTGTCCCAAGTTGCCCATCAGTCTCCGCCGTGCGTATGGGATGGAAACGAGCCAGGCAGACGATGAGGACGACCCACCAGAACAGCCGCGGGACGGTGCAGGTCCAGCGAACAGTGCCGGTAAGTCCAGGGTTAATTTTAAGTTATTTGTGAGGACTGGGCTGGGCTACGCCACTCTCGGGAGTTACTCTCGTACTCGCCGCCTGCCTCGTCACTGGGCCAGTAATATTCGCTGTTCCATAACCTGTCTAAGTCGCGTTTGTTTATACGTTTCGTATGCGCGTAGATACTCCGCGCAGCCTCGCACCGCCCGATCGCTCACGCTCGGCGATACCCCGCGCGACAGACACCCGGTCAGGCCGGTGCGTGTCGCGTCTCATCGCGCGGGGTATCGTCGCCCTGTCGCTCCAACCAAAATGATTCTCATACGCTTAAGTTTTCATCCCTTTTCTTTGCTTTGGTGCAGCAGGGGCTGGATCATCAAGCGGAGGCCGCGATGCACGGGGACAGGACACGCCAACTGTTCGCGCCGCCTCCAGTCAAGGTGGCCAGGGCGATGGCCCTACTCCGCCCAAAAGACCGAGGTCCGGTACAGGCACTGTTAAGAGCTTCGTTGACTCCATGAGCAAGGAGGAAACCGCCCGCATTGACGAAGCCCTGGCAAGGGCTGTGTATGCGAAAGGTAATATTTCTAAACAGTGAGTTCAGTCACTTATTTTACAATTGAAAATATTCTTTACTCTTTTTTTTTTAAATTTCAGGACTTCCACTTAATGTTTTTGAGGGGGAGTATTTTGCGGCTGCATTCAAGCTGATGAGACCATCATACAAGAATCCTCCATCTAGCTACAGGCTTGGTCACAGCCTACTGGATAAAGAATATAGTGTGATCCACGGGACCAACATGGAGAAAATTAAATCCAGTGACTGCAAAGGTCTCATGCTGGATGGTTGTGGCAATGTTAACAGGGAAAATGTAGTCAACTTTATTGTAACCACTCCAGAGCCAGTTTTTTATACTTATGTTTTGCCTGATGACGGCAGAGAAACCTGTGAGTTTTTGGCTGGTGAAGTTAGGAAAATATTGATTGCAGAGGGCCCAAAAACCTTCTTTCTAATTATGACTGACAATGCAGCTGCGATGCGGGCCATGTGGGCAGTCATAGAACAAGAGTTCCCTCATATTTCAGGCGCTGGTTGTGCATCACACTGCTTTAATTTACTTTTCTAGGATCTAGTTAGTATGTCAGCCTTAAGCAGGGTTATGACTGTGGCTAAGCGCATTATCAAGTCAATTAGAAATTCTTATGTAAACTTGAATACATTTAGAAAGAAACAAAAAGATAAGTATGGTAATATTTGTACCCAGCTTAAGCTGCCACCTAAGACTAGATGGGCGTTTAGTGTAATCATGCTTAATAGCTTAATGAAAAATAAGGCTGCTGTGCAAGAAACCATTGTAAATGAAGATCTAGTATTTGATAATGATGTTAGGGCATGGGCTTTGGACAATGTTAAATTTTGGGAGAGGGTTAAACTAGCATTAGACATGCTCAAACCTCTCCATGCTGCCATTACCATAGTTGAGTCCAATAAGGCACTCCTATCTGATGTATTTTTTTTGCAAAAAAAATACTCTAGCTCTATTACTTCAAACTTGAGGGCCCTTCGCTTTAAGAGAAACCACAGGGTGCAAGTAAGAAACATTTTGGCTGATAGAGAAGAGTTTACCATAAAAGTGATTCACAAAACAACTTTTTTGTTAGATCCGAGGTATAGGGACTTTGAATCTATGCTCTCACCTAATGATATAGTAGACTGCCTAGATTATATTGGTAAATTATGTGAAGTTCTTGAACTGAATGAAGGCCAGGTAATTGCGTCCTTGGGCGAATATCGCACACGCACTGGTTTCTTCGCCCGCCCTGCCGTGTGGGCTGCTGCTCAAAGAACCGAGCCCCGTATTTGGTGGCGAGGTGTCTGCTCTGGAGAAGCCATCGCGCCCATTGCTTGGCGACTCCTGTCTTTGCCACCGACTTCAGCGGAGTGCGAGCGTGACTGGTCCACTCGCAACCACATCCACAGCAAGACACGGAATCGTCTCAAGAACGAGAAAGTGAAGAAACTCTCGGCATGCAAGAAAGGTCTCACCAAAAGAGTGACAAAGGGCTCCCCGTTCTTCTCAGTTCAAGAGATGTGCTCCTATATAGAGACATATCTAGACCCAGCTCCCAGAGACGGGGACGAAGGCGAAAGTGAAGAATCGGACGGAGACGACGACGAATATGAGGAAGACGATTCCTCTGATGAGGAGGGCGGCAACCTCGACAGTGACTGGAGTGAGGGAGACGAAGCCAGTGCCAGTGAGGAGGAAGCGGGAGAGGATGAGGAGCATGGAGAAGAACCGCGCAACCGACAGGCAACACCTCCTGTTAGGCCGACGCGCTCAGCCCGGGAAGAAGAGCAGCTCCCAACTTCAAGGCAGACCCGATCAGCCCGACAAGGACAAGAAGAAGGGGGACATCAGCCAACTCCCAGTAGGCCAACTCGGAACCTTAGGGCTAGAAGGTGAAAATGCTAATGTGATGTGATGCTGATGTGACTACTTTTACTGATTTTACTGATTTGACTGATCTTGAGGTGATTTAAGTTACCATTAAAATAAATAATTAGTTACTTTAACCTGTTTCTCCGTTTTTGTGTCTTTGAATAACATTTTTGTCCCCCTTATACACATTTTACGCTAAAAAGGGCAAAATTTCCAAAATTTCCAAAAAAAATGGAAATTTTCCACTTTTCCGGAAATTTTCCGGGAACTTTGAAGATTTCCGGGAAACTTCGATCCCTAAGCACGGCGATGAAGTGCAACCCTGCCCCGCGCCGCCCGACTCCTTCGTACAGGAAGTCATGGTGCACAGCGTCGAACGCGCCGCTGAAGCCTGTGGAGAGCACATCGCCTGCAGCACACCGCAGGCACTGATGCGACGTCATGCAGGTCATTTAGCGCGCTCGCAATGCCGCGGGTGGCACCGCCGGCACGCTGTCACGCCGGCTAGCAGACAAGGTGTGGGAGCACACAAAACTCTCAGTTGTTTAAAAGGGTCTCATCCCTTGTAGCATAGGGGTTGAAGAAAAAGTTAGTGCGAGAGAGGGTGGGTTGGTAGTCCGATCGACTTTCATTTTTACAAAGGGCGCCAGGTGACGCCAGGACAAGCAAAGAATGAAACACTTTACAGTGTATCACCAAAGTAAGCTTAAACTGACGTTACCGCCGACCGGACTTCCAACAGGAAAACAACAACAATAAACCAGAAAAATTGAATGAAAAATAGTAGCATATATTCTTGAAAAATACTCCGGAGAAAAATCAATACAACAGTTTACTATAGATGGAAAACGTGGGGCACGAACCCATTAATTAATTTTACAAGCATTGAATTTAATAGGAAACTGCAGAATAATGTAGAGTACCGAGCCGCGGACAATTTCGTTACTTTTTAGATTATGTTGAAATAACAACAATAAATCAAAACAAACAACCCGTAGGAACACCTATTTTTAATATTATACAAACAATAGAAAAAGGCGAAAAATCCACCAAAACGGGAAATTAAAGCAACGAAGGTATCAAATAGATACACAAAAAAAATAACGCGGCAAACGGAACAATAATG
Source organism: Thrips palmi (assembly GCF_012932325.1). NCBI lineage: Eukaryota > Metazoa > Arthropoda > Insecta > Thysanoptera > Thripidae > Thrips > Thrips palmi. The sequence goes on along the minus strand of NW_023144629.1, from coordinate 12,229,674 downwards.
AGAAAAACTAGAGTAAATTTTACTAAGTACATAACCGGTAGACAAACGTTAGAACGGAAAATTGAAACGCAAACTCACGCGTATAAATAAACAATTACCGTAGTTTCACTAACGTACCGATACGAGACACTATACACAGTGCAACAGTAAGATTACTCTAGATTTACAAAACAAGTACAAAACAGAACAGGGTACCTTTGGCCAAAGGAGAAAAAAATATAGCGTGCACTCACCAATTTGAAGAGAAGAAAAATATCCAGAAATGAAGTAACTCTGGGCGTCCCCAGGTTACACGCTCACACACAATCACATTTTACAGTGTGTGGAAAAACCACCAACACACTGAGACAATAATAGGGCAGCGACAAAGCGTTCAAACCCAAACACTATACGTCACATGACGTCACTTCACTTTCTCACTTCACAGGGGAATAATCAGAGGGGGCGGGGGCACTTCTTGGAGACGCCGGCGTGCAGCAGGCGGGCCGCCAAGGCATGGCGGAGCCGCGGACTTCGGCGAGGCGAGGCGTCGGGCCGCGCGGAGCGCGTGGCGCCGGCCGACAGTGTGCTGGACTCGGGGCTCGTCCAGGCGCCCTCCGGGCCTCGGTGGACAGGCGCAGCACAGCACGGATCCTTCATGGCGACGGTGGAGAGTTGCAGCGGGGTGGCAGGGGCATCAATGGAACGTCTAGCCCATCATGGAGTAGTCCCGGTCACTCAAAGCCCTGATGGTCAAAACGTGGTCGGGTAAACAAATGGCTGACTTTCCACAATACCGTGCTACGCTGGCGAAAGACGTGGTGCGCACCTTGCGGGCTGAGGATTCACGGCGAGCTTCATCATGGACAGCTTGGAGGCGGCGAGGACGCGGATGACCGTCAAAACTGACATCGTTGACGGCGAGGTCTTGGTGACCGCCACGCGGTTGCTCACAGTGCGTGATCGCGCTCCGTCGCGACGTCTCCTCGGCTCGAGCGTCTGGCCTGGACTGACTGGCCGATCGGTCTGTCCGCCTGTCTCCCTGCCGGTTCCGTCCGCTCGCCCCGGCTCGGCTCGGCCGGCGAGCGACGGAACGAAGGCGCTGCGGCGGCGGGGTGGTGCGGGGCGGCGCGCGGGATGGTTCAAATCGTCCAAACGAAACAGCTTCGTGACAACGCACCTGGGTCAGGTGGAGCAACTTGTAGTTCACGCTGACCTGCTGCGCCATCAACCTGGCCAGGCGAGCAGCTTGGCGTCGACGTCGAGGCGCCCGGGTGGAAAGAAGTTTAGTTTTGACTTAGTCTGGACTGTAGTCGTAGACTGTAGTGCCCAAACTGCAATTCTTATAGCAGTCAAAATAGAGAAAAACCAAAGATTTTATTTATATTTTGGACCGCAGTCTGGAAAGTAGTTAGGAATGCAGTTTGGATGTACTTTCCAAGAAGTTTCGTTTAGACTCCTCACTAGACTTCAAACGATGACTCAATTTTAAGTTTAACTTGCTTCTGTCTGCATTTCCGAAACGTAATTTGGACGGGAAGCTATACAGTAGTTCTCATTTTAGAATTTTATCGGTTTGGCTGCAGTTTTATCTCTACGTTCCAAGCTCAGTCGCAACTGTGCTCTTCTCTGCATTAGTTTTTGCACATATCCAGTATACTTGAAAGGTGCTTTTTCGATTATTGATTGAATTGCAAAAATATTATTCTTAGGTTACAGTTTCGTATTGCGTACAAGATTTGCAGACCCAACGTTAGATGGGAACGTCAATCGACTGCAGTGGGGTTCTTACGGGGTTTCCAATTTTGTCTTGTTTACCCGTGGAAACGAAAACAACCCCGCAACGAGACAGAAATTAGCTACTCTGTCATTTTTCACCAACCCCTTTTTCGAAAAATTTCTGCCTTACCGGCGCACGGTGGACGTCACTTAAAGGATGACAATGGCGAAGAAAAACGATGTGGATAACGATCGAGTGCAAATAATCTATTGTAAAACTGCAATGAAACTGCAGTTAAACTGCACCATCCGACCGGTGTGCCCCGAGAACAGGCCTTATCATGTGGTCCAGGTCGGATGCAGCAGCTCGCATGCCCGCTTGCCGGCGTAGTGGATAACACACCTGACTCGCAACCCAAAGGACCGACGATCGAGTACCGCCCAAGTCCAACAACTACAACATCGAAAAACAGTTTCTCTACAGAATGAGAGGCGACGGGGTTCAAAAAAGCTTCCCAAAAAAAGGAAAAAAAATAATTTTTTAATTTTGCGATTGAAATTTGAACACTATACTCGCAACTACAGCTACCATTATAATTGTCGCATACACTTGCGACCCTACTTTTTAATTAGGGTCGAAACTGCAACCGAAACTGCAGTGTTCGAAAATACTACCAGAATATCTGTATTCAAACTGCAGTCAAACTGTAGTTTCACTAAAAAAACTACACTCTAAGTGTAGTTTACTGTAGTTTAACTGCACTGAAACTGCATTGATCCATCTGCAGTCTGACTACCATTGTTTTGCAAACAGTTTAAACTCAGAAAGAATAGATTTACTTCACTTCATCTCGAGACGTTCAATAGTTGTCCTGCAGTCTTAAACTGAGTTAAGTTGCACTTTACAAGTACAGAAAAAATTACAGATCTTTCCACCCGGGCGCGGTGGGACGTGGAAGGGTGATTCCGTGCGTAGGGGGTCATTTTGGATGTACCAAATGTTCTTTTTTAAAGTTCAACTTTAGGGGCTAAATTTGGTGTAGATGGCATACATAGTACCCCACAGTACCCCTCTGAGCGTGGCAGCGCTACAAGTTGACTTTTATTTTCACTCCCTATGAAATACGGCGGAATTTACAGAAATAATGACGGAATTTACAGATTACGGAATTTACAAAGCGAAGTTTTTAGTCTCCTGAACCGCTGGGTTACAAGATAGGTAAAAACTGTTGACGGTGTCATTTTCAGCATCCAAAATAGCATTTTTCAGCGAAGGTTGTGGGAACTTTCTCCCTCAGATGGAGGAGCTACGGCCCGAAACGGAATTTACATCAATTTTTACACCCTTACCGTTTTGAACTCTTCTGACGGCCTGGAAGCGTCGTTTGACCGCCCCAGGTCCCGTGGGCACGGGCTTCTGGAAGTGTTTTTTATGTTCTTTTGATCCCAAGTGGTCGCGAGTTTCTAAAATGAAAAGGAACCCCAGTAGACCGTCATTTGTAAAAACAGCATAGGTCACATGGTCACACGGTGGACATTTTCCCAAAGGCTGTTTCGGGTTCAACAAGTGATGATACAAAGGTCACCCTCCGTAATTTTGTGAAGAATAAGTCAGGGGGGAGAGTGAAATAGCCAGTTTTCTTTTGATGTGGCTGAGTCATATACTACAGCATGGCAATGTTGTCTTATAGGTGTTGGTGACCATGACGGAACCTACAAAACGACACTTTTAGCAGCTTACGAAACCCAGATAAACAAAAGTTAGATCGACTTATCCACATGAGGACATGGTCTTCGTTTAGTAAAACAAATTTGAATTGCCCAAGCTACCAAATCAACCTCAGTTCAGGCGCAAGGCCCCGGTGACCTGAAATGACCCCCTACGCACGGAATCACCCTGACATGTGCGATTGCTTCCATACGCGTTGTGCATTGTTCAAACTTTGACAAAAACAAGCATTTTAAGCCCAGAATTGCGTCGATCGGACGTCAGGGAGAGGAGCAGCGCCTAATCAAATTATCGTAAAAAATCGAACTGGCGGGCGTCCCTCAGTCCGCAAAAATAAAGATATCTAAACCCCGTTTGTAGAGATGAGAGATATGGTATCGATATATTTTATGCGATATATCGATATATCGTATCGGAATCTCAGCATCCGATATTTTTGATTATCGATACAAAAAACCCGATATCGAATGAATATCGAATGAAAATTGCGTTGGTAAAATATTCTACTTGACGGTTCGGGACCATGAAATAAAAGGCACTAAAGAAGGCTTCGATGCGACCAATCGTGGCCGCACCGACCCGACGACTGCCTGACTGCCGAGCCGAGCGAAGCCGAGTGCCGACGAGCCGAGGCGGCCGGCACTGTTGCCACCCCCTCCTCTCCCCTGCTGGCCGCCGCAGCCGCACTTGTCGCGACCTGCCCGCAAGCGAAAGCGAAGAATTAGATGCAATGCCGCCTAAAAGTAGTAAATCAAGTGTGGTGTGGAAATACACGGTTAAAAATGGTGCGAACAAAGCATGGTGCAAAGTGTGCGGCGTGGAGTTTACGACGAGCAACAATACTTCGAATTCCTGGACTCATATCAATAAGCATGGCATTACTACACTGTCAGAAAATTCCGAAAAAAAATGGAAAACTCATTGAGTTTTTCCGAAACTTCTGCATGGAGCTCTCCATAAATGCAAATTCTGGGCTTTCTCCGAAAAATTTCGGAATTTTGAACAAAAATGCATGCTTCACTATCACAAAAACACGAAGAAAAGGTTTGCAACCAGTTAAAAATTGAGGGAAAGGTGAACTCCTACTTCTTGAGCTTAGTTTTTATAATATCAAGGGAAAGCTACAGGATATAAGTCAAATGAGCTCGAATGAGATTGTCCCTTCATTGACCATTTCAGACCAAAAAATGCTTCAGCGAAGTCCTCTTTAATATATCTGAGAAAAGACTTCCATTTTACCTCCCATCTGGATCCAAGGAATGCTCCGAAGAACATCTGTATAAGCCCTGCGAAAATCTCTCCGAAAAAAAATGGAAAATAAATGGAGTCTCCATGAACGTAATTATAGGGTTTTTCTCCATAAAATTTCGGAGCTAATTTCTAACAGTGCAGCAGTAAAGTACTGCCATGCTTCGACCATACCCTGAACTTGGTCCCGAAAGTGGCCCTGTTTGAGAAAGACAAGAACCAACAGCCCCATGTTCCAGGAGTGGCCGAGCTGCTCAAGAAGGTCAAGGAAGTAGTGACATTGTCCCACTGCAGCAGCAATTTCTCCGACGAAATTAAGAAAATCCAAATGGAGCAGTTCGGAAAAAGTGAGGGCACAACCCTGCGGCTCCTTCAGGATGTCCCTACGCGCCGGGGATCCACCTATCTTATGCTAGAAAGGTGGATGGAGTTGCGGCCGGTGGTGGTTTTGGCAGCCTCCATATTTCCTGCTGTGAACATGCCCAATGCTGCAGAACAGCAAACCTTGCAGTCAATCTTGGACCTTCTCAAACCATTCCACGAGGCGACAAAGGAGATGGGTGCCGAGAAAACTACAACATTGAGTAAATGCATTCCGATGTACCACCTCCTTCTGAAGGTGAGGGTACAACCACTGTATACTCTGCACAGATATCAATCATGCCTCATTTTTAACCCCTTTTTTTGGTTATTTTCAGGCTGTGAACGCGATTCCTGCTGAGGGTGATATCGCGTCGCGTTTGAAGACTTTCCTTTTCCGGGGAACTTTTGCGACGCTTCGGGGGCATAGAGACCAACTAAATGGTTGCTGCAGCAACTATTTTGGACCCTAGGTTCATCAAGCATTACTTTCAAAGCCCCTTGGCCGCAGCCGACGCCGTTGTCTACATAGAGGAGCAGGTGAAGCAGGAGCTGGTGCTAAACCTCACTGACGACACCGCCGCTGCGGACAATGACACCTCTGCTGGTAAGTCACAATCCTCTATGTATGCATGAACGAAGACCGCAGCCGCGCATCCGTCACTGCAATGCTCCGCTATGTTTTAGCAGAAAGTGACGCGGTGGCCGGGAACGCTGGTGGCGGTCTCTGGAGCTCGCACGCTGAGCTCGTCGTCTCCTCGAGGGAAGGCCGCACGCGCACAGGAAACGACATCCCAGCACAAGCTCGGGCTGAGGTGCGGGGCTACTTGGGGCGAGAAATTGTCAGCATGGACAAGAACCCATTGGAAGTGTGGGAAAAGCTTAAGATACAGTATCCGGGCATGTACCCAGTCGCCCGCCGCCTGCTGACAACTCTCGCCACGTCCGTGTCGATGGAGCGCGGGTTCTCGATTGCCGGTGACATCGCCGATGACAAGGGCAACCGCATCACTTCAACCCACCTGCGCCAAAGACTGCTTTTAAAGACCGTCCCCACACTGCGAGAAAAGATCACGGTAAATCCTGTACTGATTACTCCAGACTTCACCGTACTTTTTTTAACACGCAATGCCGTATATCAAAAACTGATATAATTTTGTTCAGTCGGTTGACCCTCTTTTTCCAAGTTCCTGATGTACGCAACTGCTGAAGTCGGACTCCTGGCGGACCCCACTTCCGACCACTCGTTGGAAAGGTCTTAACGAGACCTATTGAAAGGTGCAATAAAATTTTTCAGTCGGTCGACCCCCTTTTTTCAAGATCCTGATGTGGACACTTCTTGGAGCGGCCTTTGTTGGGACCAGATCTGGTCTTTCCTACGGCATGGACTGTACGGAAGAACGGTAACTACTGTTAAAAGACTACGGAATATTTTGTAAAACAAGTACGGTAAATACTGTAGACTGTACGGAGGATACTGGTTTTTGAAGTACGGTAAAGTTTGGCAAAAAATTATCCAGGATTTACCGTCACTTTTTCTCAGAGTGGCACTTAGTTTTGGGAGGCAGCTAGACTAAAGAAATAGTGTGACTTAAGGGGGGGGGGGAACACCAAAATGTGGTCTGAGGGTCAGAATTTTGAAATTTTTTTAATGGCTCTTTTAAATCTATGGACTTTTCCCTTCAAAACCCTGCAACCGGTTTGTAAAAATTCAAAGTCTAAGTCGGTCAAAAAATTAATTTTCAAAAACATGTCCAAATGTCAAAATTTCAAAATCCATGATTTTTTTTTTTTTTTTGCTCTTTTGGGCTTGTAGATGGTCTGGTTAGGTTTTGGGGGTCGCTGAACTCAAATCCGGGCTTTACAGCGACCAATAAGGAGTCTTTTAGGGTTAATTTAACGGAAAACTAGAAAGGAAAGAAGTTGTTTGAAACGCGATACGTTCAAATCTCCCGCTTCCACTGCGGTGGGGAGGGGTGAGGCGGGCGCGCGCTATCTGTCGGACCGAGCGGCAACTGCTTCGCCCGCTGCGGCTCCAGGCTCAGCTGGGCTGAACAGTACAGTAGGAGAGAATTGTTTACGTGCTGCCGGCGAGACTTGCGTCTGTAAATTGGAAGCATTTACTCGTTGAAATGGAGCCGCTGAACAAAACATACAGGAGGAGCAAAGCTACGAGAGGAGGGACAAAGCGCCATGCTCAACTTGCTGCTGCACGACTCGCCAAGACCAAAACACCGAACTAAGTCGAGGACGCCTCTGGGTCTGGGCCTAGGCCTAGGTCTGGAGCTGGCCGAGGAAAAAGGACTTCTGCTCGAGCTCAACACTCAAAAACTGAGATTCTTGGAATAAGATAGGCATACTTATCTTAAGTATATTTTAGTCTAAAATACGAACCTAGTATAATATACTTAAATTAAGAGGGAAATAGTCTTAGTATATTTTTCTTATGCGACACTCTTAAATTAAGAATGTGTATTCTTGTTTTTAGAAGGCTGTTTTCTTCACTCATATTCTAAACTTTAGTATATTTTTCTCACATAATGCTGGTCACCAGCTAAATCAATTTAACTTCCTGGATCCGTGGAATATCTAAAATTAACGCCTGGGTCCCTCTGACTACGCGTCGAACATCAGAGTGCCCAGATAGCAGATCAGCACTATCAAAAATTCTCCTCACAGTGACCATAGCTGGTGACCCGTGGTGGTGACTGGAGTGGCAGAGCCCCTGAACCCTATCAAGCGACGACCCGGAGCCGTGCGTGAGAGCGAACTTATACTCACATTTATTGAGCTAATATTGAAGCGATAGAAATCAATTTTGCCGTGGGAGAGTCATTGCACCTCAAACGTTTATTCTGTATAGGTTTTTAATAAGAAGGACACCATATTACGGCTGCAAAAGCACTTTTTAACCCAAGACGTAAATAGAGCGACACTAGCGCCACCTAGCGGATGATGACAATACTATCCATTTTGTTGCTCTAGAATATTATTTGTTTGGCTCCGACTGTACTTAACAAAAGGGTAACTCATTAGATTACTAGTATTTACTTTGCTAATTTCAGTATGGTAGAGAGATTTTGAAAAATAGAAAATATATAATTAAGCACTAATAATTTTTATAGATCTCTGAAACTTAAAGTTGCATTAAAGTAATTCTTTTCACACTTGTTGTAGTCCCTAAGACAATAATCTAAACAGTTGTACTTCTAATGATCATGGAAAATTTGTGAAGTGTAAGATTTAACTTTTCTTTTGGACTTTCACGACAAAGTCAGTTTACGTCAACTTGTCGCAGACTTTTGGTCACTTTGTCTGAGGGATGTACTGAAATGAATTCAATTCTGAAACAGAATTCCACTTGTGGTATAGCCTCCAGTGTCAGTTTTTACACCCCTCAATCATTGCCAATGTTTTTAGAAATTTGTGTGGGAGATGACAAAATTTCTTCTACGTAAACCTCAATCGTTTGAAAACTTATGAAGCTTCAACAATAATTCTGGGTTCATCTCATGGAAAACTAATATTTTAAAAGATTAATTATTTGAAAAGGAATAAATTTAAAACAAACCTGAATGTCTATCCAAGGACAACAGTATTTCAACTTAGTTTGCAGTGAGTGTGTAGCATAAGTATACAAATTTCTGAGGACATTGTACAAGTTACAATGCAAACTTTCTAGTTATGAGAATAAATACTGAATGTTAGTATATCGATAAGAGGATTTCTTTAGAGTATGTATTAGTATGGAAATATACTAGCTTTGAGAATATATACTGAAAGTAAGTATACTGATTAGAGGATTTCTTTAGAATATGTTTTAGTATGGATATATACTAGATCCAAGAAAGAGAGTTTTTGAGTGAAACTAGTGTTCCGTCCACCAGCACCGCGGACTCTCAAGAACCGCCAGCGAAAACGAGGAGAATGACTGCCAGTGCACGGTAATTGAACTATTTGAAGCCCCAGCCGGACGAGGAAAGTGAGGTTAGCGATCTGGAGGCTGCAAGCACTGCAAGTGACAGAGAAGCTGATGACACCCAAAGTGATTTGGAAAGTATTGTGAGTGATGCAGGCATTGGGGAGGATTTAGACCCTCATGTCTACAAACTGGTGCGAAATGATGTTTGGGAAAGATTAGTGGTGAACTTGAAATGTCCAACTTGCGGCAAGCAGCAGCTGAAGTTCGCAGAAAAAAATTCTAAGGGCTTTGCATGCAAAATCCAGTTGATTTGTGGAGGTTGTGGACAGGTTGTCAGCCAGTCATACACTAGTCCACAAATGCTTCTATCATAGGGGAAAACCATTTGAAATTAACAAGAAATTAGTTCATGCCTTCCTTACCAACGGAAGTGGTCACAGTGGCATGGAGAGGCTAGCTATAGCTGTAAATATGAAGTGTATGTCTCGTAAAACATACTCAAAATTTGTGAAACTTCTTGCTGAAGAAAGCTCTGAGTTTATTGATGATGTGTAACTTCTAACCAAGCATTGTGTGAGAGAAGCACACATTAAATTTAATCCTGATCTGAGTGAAGAGTCGGTATTAGAAATTACAGTTTCAGTTGGCAGTTCCAATTGCAGTTGGCATAAGCGAGGATTTACTTCTCCGTATGGAATTGGATTAGTGATTGATGTTCTGACTGGCCTTGTTGTTGATTTTGATGTTGTGTGCAAAGAGTGCTCAGTTTGTAACCAAAAAGAAAGCCAATTAGACAAACAAGAATTTGAAGTGTGGCAGAAGACTCACAAGGATACCAATCAGTGCGACAAGAATTATTCTGGTTCTTCCAAGATGATGGAAACTGCGCTTGCTGCTTGCTGAGATTCTGTGGCGTCGGTCTGAAGAGCGGGGTTTCAGATACACTGGACTTCTTTCGGATGGAGACGCCAACTCATTTGCTCACCTGCAGTCACTGAAACTTTATCCCATTACCAAAGAAGAATGTATAAATCATGTAGGGAAGAGATTAGTAGATGGACTCAAGACTGTGGTCGATACCTGCAAGGCAAGAAAAATTACCCTAGGTGGACAGAAAGCAGGAAGTCTCACTGAAAGTAAAATGAAAATATTGCAGTCCCCCTCAAAGCTTGCTCGGTGTTTGTGCAGGTAGCTGAGCTTCCGAACGAAGGATCTATGGCAGTGTCTCGCGACGTGCCGGATGTGGGGCCAGACGCGGAGGAGGTATTGCAGAATGCAGCAGGGCCTGGAGATGGTGAGGTAAGGGAGAGTGGGGTAATTCCGGACGCTTTTTTTCTTTTTGGTCTTTGAGCCTGAATATGCTTCTTGGGTTCAATGTTATGACAGGAGAGTAAAGTATGGACCTTTACCTTCAAAATGGTATACATGAAAGTCAAATCTCAGCAACGGTTAGGGAGATATAGGCGCCTAACAAAAGCCCTGCATTTGTCCGGAATAGACCATTCTAGTCGTGGCCGAGTGAAGAACAAGAAGAATCACAAAAGTGTATTTTTTTGCACTTTTACTTCAAATATTTAATTCCCCTTGCTTGGTAGAAGTAAATAAAAATATTTTCTAGTAGATGCAACATATTTGGACCGAATGTATGCACTTTAAATGCTCTAAATGGAGTCTTTTGTGATTCTTCTTGTTCTTCACTCAGCCACGACTAGAATGGTCTATTGTCCCAGGCTGGGGTAATTCCGGACGACCTATGGGGCAATGCCGGACGACCTTAAAATTTGACACTACTCGAGCTTACTTTCGCTTGTTTTGATATGAGGCATGCTTTAAGAAGGCGTTCAAGGACATTTGCTGCGAACTGAAGTGTTTGATTATTACTCAAAGCATATTATAAGGAATAATTTCTATCAAAACCCCTAAATTGACAACACTGTCTTGAGTAAAGCTCTTAAACATAGCTGCAATGTTATTTTTCGTTCTTTCTTTATCCTTCTTAACGGTGGGGATACATGTCCACAATTTTGAACGCACTACCTTAACATTATGCGGGAAATTGAAGAAAATAACCCTTATTGTCCGGATTTACCCCACACTCTAAATGTGTTACGAAGAAATTTCCCATAATACGAAGGAAATGGCGCAAGCATAATACGAAGGTGGTTTTTCTTCGTATTACGAAGGTTTTTCTTTGTATCTTACAATGAAAAAGCTAAAAAGATTCGTATTACGAAGGAATATTGCTTCGTATTATGCTTGCGCCGAATTCACTGCAACATACGAATAAAGTCAAATTTCATTGTAAGACATTTAGAGTGCAGAGGTAGTGAAAACCTCTCATGTTCAACTGTAAGAAAACGGCGAGCCATACGAGCACTCCCGAAACGCCATAGTAAAGTCCAATGACCATATAATATGATAAAATTTCAGTCATGGAACTGAACTTAACGGTAAGGTACGATAAGTACATGGAAATACGAGGGAAAGATGCAGCTTTTGCCTTTTTTTGATGGTACTCAAATTTCGTGAAGCGACCACAGGCAAACGGTTTGACCTCCTACTTTAGCGATTTGGAATTCTCCTTTTAAACTGACTATCTTCCTCTGTTAGGCGGGCTTTTGAGTAATCTTCACTCAAACCCAGTGAAAATCGAAGTGTCCGTAATCACCCCGTGTCCGGAATTACCCCACTCTCCCTTACTTAAGACAGCTACATATCATTGGATTTTTTCTGCTGCAATCACAAAGGCTCTCTATACTCGTGTACTTTTTTTTCTCTTTTTGATAGCTAGTGCCTTTCCCTAAAGGTCAAGAAATTGACTTCGAGAACATACGCCCTGGGGTCCTCTTCAAGGTTTGCGCGTCACCAACCTGAGTCCCCTGCAAGTATACTATTGTGTTCTTTTCCTTCGGTGCATTTTGATATGTACTTATTTTGATTCCTTTGGCTTAGGTTACTTCGATTTCCAGTCTGTCTTGCAAGGAGTTTCTGCCGGATGTTGTGAAGATTCTTCGCTGTCACGGTCCTACACTGGAGGGGCTTAGCCTGCATGACGTGGTGGAGGATGTCCTCGAGCCGGTGCTCACTATGCCTCGACTGAAGAGACTCGAGTTAAAGGGCTGGCTGGGACAGAAAGAAGACCTCTCTTCCTACCGCCCGTTACGCAATGTGCTTCAAGGGTAGTTCTTTCTCAAATCGCACGACCCCCGAAATCGATGTCTCGGATTCGGACCAAACTTGGTGGACTTATTGCTTGGGTCACCAAAACAAAGTTTCTGACCCCGAAAAATTTTGTTTTGCTCTAAAAATATTTTTTTCCCCTAAAAGTGTTAAAAAATGGACCAAAAATCGAATGTTCGTCCAATTGACCCTACATTGTGCAAAGTAGTTTTTTCAACGTCTTTTGATCTTATTTTATCCTATTTTATCCTATCCCACTCAGAAATGATTTTTAACACCACTAAAAACCTTGAAAAACGACCAAATTTTAACGTTTTCTTGAAGGGGGAACTTCAACAGGTATAAGGTCCCGTCAGGTATAATCCCATCAGGTATAATGTTCTTTAGGTATAATTGGCAACACGCATAATTCTCAACAGGTATAATAGTTTTATTTTTAGTTTCATCAGGCATAATTTGCATGAAGTATAATTCCCATCAGGCATAACTTTTATTTTTTAATTTATTTTATATTTTACATTAAATTCAGCTCTGAGGAGCGATATACTGTGGGCAAAAGTGACACCTTGCCAGGTGGGTGCATTCAGAAAGCAAAGCAATAGTGGAACCTTGGCCAAGGAGGGAGACCCATTCCAGGGTTAGGAAGAAGAAAAGAAATCAGAACTGACACTTGTTGTTTTTCACTATGTAGGCAACTGTAAATCGCGACACTAACATAGAATAACAACTGGAGTACAAGTATTGGTATTGAAGGCTTGCAGCTGCAAACAGTGTGCTCACCATGTTTCGGGAGAGGGCTGAAATGACCAACAGCTGCCTACCAGATGGTTTCTCAGGACGGACGGAAAATGTACTATCCCTAAGGATCCATACTGCAGCTGGCAAAATTGTGTATTATGCCTGATGGGAATTATATTTGAGGGGAATTATATTTGATGACATTATGCCTGATGTGAATTATATGTGAAGAGAATTATATCTTATGCTACGCTTGTATTTTTTGTATATTATCGTTTATATCTGTTAGGAATTATACCTGAGGAGATTTCGTGTAAATCAACAATAATTATTTATGCGTTATATCTGATGAGAATTATGCTTGATGAGATTATACCTGATGGGACCTTATACCTGATGAAGACTACTCTTCTTGAATACCCAAAAAATGCATGCGAATTTTTTCATGAAAATTTGTTTTTAAATTCATCTTTTGGTCCTCTAACATGTGTCAAAAAATTGGGAGAGTTAAATTTGAATTGCCTTTAAAATAATTTTTTTCCACTTTTTCAAAGAAAATTTTCACTGAAATGATTTAATTTATCAAGTTTTCAGCAAGACTTTTCAAGTCTCATGGCTCCTGGGTCCTCCTGGATAGGCAGGGATGTTGGAAATGTATTACTGAGTAGATAGTAGCTTCAAGATGTTTATTTTTAATTATTTTAGATGGTTGACAGGCAATACCGGTAAGTTGCTCTAGACTCCGACGAAGTCCCGGCCCATAGGCCCCGATCTGACCCCGACCGGGTCCAGACTTGGCCCCGACCCGGCCCAGACCCGGCCCAGACCCGGCCGAGACCCGGCAAAGACCCGGCCGAGACCCGGCAAAGACCCGGCCGAGACCCGGCAAAGACCCGGCTCAGACCCGGCCACACTCTTAAAAGCCTACGAAGCATTTGCTTCATAAATACGAAGAAAATGAAGGCATTGTAGGATTGCTTTGTATTATGAAGAAATGCTTCGTATTACGAAGGGTTTTGCTTCGTAATACGAAGCATTTCTTCGTGGATTTTACAAAGCCTTCATTTTCTTCGTATTACAAAGCGGTTCTTTGTAGAGTTTTTACTGTGCAAGTGGCCGGGCCGGCCGACACCCGGTCGCCCTATAGGAATCCGGCAAAGCCTTGGCTAAGCCCCGGCAGAGCCCGACCGACCGGCCAAGTCCGGCCACGGTGTAAGAGTGCAACACCCGAAGAGTGGTCTACCTACACTGTGCCCGGCGGAACCCGCCCCAGTCCGGACTCACGGTGTAGGGAGGTGCACTCTTACACCGTGGCCGGACTTGGCCGGACTCGGTCGGACTCTGCCGGGGCTTAGCCAAGGCTTTGCCGGATTCCATGGGGCGACCGGGTGTCGGCCGGGTCTTTGACGGGTCTCGGCCAGGTCTTTGCCGGGTCTGGGCCGGGTCTCGGCCGGGTCTGGGCCGGGTCGGGGCCAAGTCGGGACCCGGTCGGGGTCGGATCGGGGCCTATGGGCGTGGACTTCGTCGGAGTCTAGAGCAACTTACCGGTATTGCCTGTCAACCATCTAAAATAATTAAAAATAAACATCTTGAAGCTACTATCTACTCAGTAACACATTTCCAACATCCCTGCCCATCCAGGAGGACCCAGGAGCCATGAGACTTGAATAGTCTTGCTGAAAACTTGATAAATTGAGTCATTTCAGTGAAAATTTTCTTTCAAAAAAGTGAAAAAAAAATTATTTTAAAGGCAATTCAAATTTAACTCTCCCAATTTTTTGACACATGTTAGAGGACCAAAAGATGAATTTAAAAACAAATTTTCATGAAAAAATTCGGATGCATTTTTTGGGTATTCAAGAAAACGTTAAAATTTGGTCGTTTTTCATGGTTTTTAGTGGTGTTAAAAATCATTTCTGAGTGGGATAGGATAAAATAGGATAAAATAAGATCAAAAGACGTTGAAAAAACTACTTTGCACAATGTAGGGTCAATTGGACGAACATTCGATTTTTGGTCCATTTTTTAACACTTTTAGGGGAAAAAAATATTTTTAGAGCAAAAAAATTTTTTCGGGGTCAGAAACTTGGTTTTGGTTACCCAAGCAATGAGTCCACCAAGTTTGGTCCGAATCCGAGACATCGATTTCAGGGGTCGTGCGATTTGAGAAAGAACTACCCATAAGGTCTATAGCCAGTCAGATAAGGTCCATTTCGAATGATTTTCAATTCTGACCCTGGAAAATAGGCAAACGCGTGTACCGCCGCTCTGCAGGGAGGTCCACCTGGGCTCCACCTCTTACAAGGTAGGTTTACGCCAGACCGCGTCTTGTCGTAACAGGCTTCGCGATGTCTCGCTGCCTGTTTCTCCAATCCGCGCCTGGCGCACCTACCTTGGCCTGCGGCGCTAGCCTGCCTTCGGCAGGCAATGGCTTCTCCATCGTCAATTTTCCTAACTTGCTGCATGCTGGGGGGCTCCGCCCCCCAGACCCCCCTTCATTCTAGATGGAGTTGCTTCATCTGCAGATAACGCGATCTTGACCCTTGTAGCTTTTTCACTTGTCCTGGCTGGGGGGGGCCCAGACCCCCCTTTCTTCAAGACAGACGCGATTTGCCTATAGAAAACTCGATTTTTCGCCGTTTTTTAAGTGTTTTTCGGCTTTAAAAACCAAACCAGTTGAGCTAGGATGGTGAAATTTCGCGTGTGCTGAGCCAAGAACATACCTAATAAGCCTGCAAAATCTCAGCCAGATCGGCCGAGCCGTTCAGGAGGAGTAGTGTACACACACACGCAGACAGACAGACAGGAAAAATTTTTCAACCCCACTGGAGTAACAGGCTTTGCTATCGCTCAGCCAAAAATGATCTTTAGGGTTAGTACAACAACTGTGCCAAGTGGCATTCCGGTATCACATTTTGCAAGGTGGGTTCCACTAACCTCCGGACTACCTTCTGAGGTGTAAGCAGATTCATTTCTCGCACAGTATCGGAGTGAGTGCCAATATCCAAAAAGTGTCACTAGGTGCCCCACCCTCCCTTAATAATACTCCAAAGGAACAATAACAGGCGAGTGCACAAAGTAGTGTGTTACCCATACAAAAGGTTGTGTTAGTCAATCATTTGGGATCAAATGCACCCCATTTCATTACTTGTTATCGGTCTGGAAACTGCTTGTTTAGTGTTTGTTTTTCAATTGACTTAAATTTTAGTTCAACAGTATTGGATAGTTCCGAAAAAGAAACTACACTATTTACTTGCAAGTGCAACCTAAGCAGCAGGGCGAAATAAAATTCTTTCCAAACATAGAATGTTTAATCAAGCATAGTGTGGCATTAATTTTGAATTATTTTTGGAGTGAGCGAGAAGCCTGTTCATGCACGGAGCTTTTATCCTAACAATGAAGATAATGACTGAGGAAATTGAGAGCCGATGGGGTCGCCGAAAGTTTACGCCTGATCTTGTGGTTGCACCGTCTACCTCTGCACCGTCCCACACAGTAAATGTCTTACGTTGAAATGATGCACCAACATATTATGGTGGAGATTTTCTCCATAAATCTCTATAAGGTACCGTAAATTCTCAATGGTATGTTACGAAGTCAGCTGCACCACCATAATATGGAACATTTTCACCATAATATGGCGAATCTTCACTGTACAACATTTAGAGTGCAGCCGCACCTTTCTGAGCCTTCGCCGTCTTATACTTCATCACCAGCACTAAGTTCACCATCCAACGGATTTAGTCCCCCTAAAGGTGCAGTGAACACTGAGCCAAGCAGTACTTGAAAGCCAAAACATGCAAAATTATTCTCTTTTCCCAATCTACTGAAACCCACAAGATTTTCAACGGCAATTAGAAAACAATATACTACTGGCAAACGGCCGCAAGCCAGAACATCTCAACATGCTGTTGAGCTGATGACGCATCTTCAAAGAAGAAATGATTTCAAACCACCCGCATGTAACACCACTGAGAAGTGTGATGTTTGGATGAGAAGATGTGGTTCGTAAGAGAAGGTCGGGCATCATGTGACAGGGCTACCATGTGACATTAGCTTTTTCTCCCAAACGGCTTGCTATCCAACAGCGGTAAGAAGACTCGAAAGAAGGTATCATGAAGTAGCATCAAAGTGCAATAGCTCGTAAATCTCCTTCGAAAAGGACGAGAATGGTAGCGATCACACTCTTAAAAGCCTACGAAGCAGGCTACGAAGCATTTGCTTCGTAACTGCAAAGAAAATGAAGGCATTGTAGAATGGCTTCGTATTATGAAGAAATGCTTCCGAATGCTTCGTATTGCGAAAGATTCTGTTTCGTAATACGAAGCATTTCTTCGTAGAATTTACACAGTAAAAACTCTACGAAGAATCGCTTCGTAATACGAAGAAAATGAAGGCATTCTTAAATCTACGAAGAAATGCTTCGTGAAGCAAAATCCTTCGTAATACCAAGCATTTCTTCGTAATACCAAGCATTTCTTCGTAATACCAAGCATTTCTTCGTAATACCAAGCATTTCTTCGTAATACCAAGCATTTCTTCGTAATACGAAGCAATTCTACAATGCCTTCATTTTCTTCGTAGTTAAGAAGCAAATCCTTCGTAGGCTTTCAAGAGTGTACAATGCCTTCAATTTCTTCGTATTACAAAGCGGTTCTTTGTAGAGTTTTTACTTTGTAGAATTGGAAACCCTCTTAAAACAGCTTATTAGAAACTTTTTCTATTTCACGGCGCGTCCGCGTTTTACACTCTCGTTCCAGGAACGTGACATCACGTTTGAGCATTGTGTCACGTTCTTTTGAATGTGAAGAAGCTGATTTTTCGGCAATTTATACCCAAACCAACGTGACGTGGAATGAGAGTGTACCTTTTGAATTCATTTTGACGACATATGCCTTAAGCGCCAAATTAGCTTTGGCTCGATTCTCTATGACATTAAGTTAGAGCGTTATTGTTGTTTCCCCCAAAACTGCTGATCTGGGCACTATCACTGTTTTTCCATATGCGATGAGGACCGCTCTTTCTGCGCAATACAAATTTCATCGCACCATTCTGTAATGGTCATTGCAAAAAGATGTGATGCGCTACAGTATCGCAGAATTTTGCAATGATCATTGCGAAAAACTGTAATGATTGCAGATTTTGTGTTGTCATCACTGGTAAAACTAAGGCGTAGTATTACGCCTCTTTGAAGCGTACTAAAGGCTGGAACGCCCTGCTTCAAGCGTAGAGTTTGTACGCTTGAAGCCAAGCGCACTCAAGCCAGGTCAGAAATTCTTACGCCCTGCTTCAAGCGTAAAGTCAGTACGCTCAATTTCAAGCGTAAAGAAAACCTATGCTCAATTCTACAAGCACAGGAGAATGCGCACATTCATTGTGTGAAACCAGCTTAATTTAATTTCAGATAATATCTTACATTAGCTTCATGCATCCTTCATACAATAAATGAACTTTCAAAGAAAATTACAAAATGTATGAAAAAGATGTTTGGGGGTCCAAGTCCTATAGGCCTTTAGGACTCCGGAACACTCCAAAAGTGTTTACACCTGGCGCAGTTCCGGCATTCACTCTTGAGACACTTACCTTGTAGTGCTATCCATTAATTGTTCCTGCTGGTTTGGTTTTAATGTTTATGATTTGTTTCTTATAGTCTCAGACCGCTGGCGCTGGTTTTCATGTTTCCTGATGACATGCTGAAGGCCTAGCCCCACAGACAGACTGCATAACCTCTTGGTGCTGATAGGACAGTTCGATTTTACTCTACTTTCAAGTTTGTGAGTATGCTGTGACTGTGAGCATTAAGATTTCTTCGGGCGACACACTGGGCACAACTTCAAAATGCTTGACATGGTGCAAATGGTGAAACTGATCCGTTTGAAATAAAGTTTGTCAACACAAACACACATCTTGACTATTCACCCTCAGTCTCGAGTGCAAATAAGTTACTTGTTGCTTTTCACACTCCGGGGTGTATAAAGCAAAAAATATCGCTTGAAATTGAGCGTACTGACTTTACGCTTGAAGCAGGGCGTAAGAATTTCTGACCTGGCTTGAGTGCGCTTGGCTTCAAGCGTACCTCTTCTTTACGCTTGAAGTCAAGCGCAGAAGTACGCTTCAAGATTTTACGCTTGAGGAAAGGCGTAATACTACGCCTTAGTTTTACCAGTGATCATCACAGTTTTTTGCAGTTATTCCGATTTTCATTGCAGACTTTTATGCGATACAGAAGACATTGCATCTCAGGAGCAATGATTCATGGGAATCGCATTTTGGATATCATGGCCCCGGCCGATTTTACATTGAAACCCAAATTTTGAGCAAAACAAGCCAATAGCGGCCGAGAAAAATGATATTTTCAGTTTTAGCAAAAAATACCATAAAGTTGTCAGAGAAATCGAAAATTGGTCATATCTTCCAAACCGTTTATTTTTCGGACCTAAAATTTTGGGGCATTTTTCAGACACCTATGACCAAAAAATGAGCGAAATCGGCGCCGGTCGTGTTCCTCGACAAAATTGCCTCAAAGAGGTCGGCCTCTGCGAGCGGCTAGGCTAGGTGTACCACATCGTCTTACTTTCACACAGCAAATCCTAACTGTCTTGTTTTTGCAACTGTTTTGTTCCTTCAGATTCTACCTCTTGCCTATGCACTTATCGAATTACGGAGTCAGGTGGCTCATGGGGACTTACTCACCCACAACAGGCGTGTAGTCCCTGACCTTGATCCGGATTTTTTACATGTCTGATTTTGAAACAGCTCAACAAAATGCTGCTTTGGAAACTTTCCCTCGGGTCAGGCTGACTGGTTGCCTTTGGCATTTTGCTCGGGCGGTGTGCCGTAACGTCAGGTCCCTGGGGATCCATCCATAGTTCGAGACAACCAGAACGCTAGAAGGATAGTCCGCATGAGTGTTGCGATACCTTTAGCACCACCAGGTCGCCTCTTCGAAGCTCTGAATGCTGTTGTATTGGAGGCTCGAAGACTGGGTCTTCACGACCAGCTTATGGACCTCTTCAACTACCTCCGAGCCACCTGGATTGAAGGCATTGGTTCTATCTGTGTACGGAGTTCCTCACCGAACAAACATTGTTGCAAAAGCACATAACAGAAACATCAACTCCGAAGAAATTCCATTCAGCATCCACTCCGAAGTCTTGTTGGCTGAGCGACAGCAAAGCCTGTTACTCCAGTGGGGTTGAAAAGTTTTTTCTGTCTGTCTGTGTGTCTGACTGTCTGTGTGTCCGCACTTCTTATGAATGGCTCGGCCGATCTCGGTGAGATTTTGCACACTTATTGGGTATGTTCTTGGCTCGGCACACGCGAAATTTCACTATCCTAGCTCAACTTGTTCAGTTTTTATGGCCGAAAAATACAGAAAAAATCGAGTTTTCTGCAGGCAGATCAATTCTGTCTTGAAGAAAGTGGGGGTCTGGGTCAGGGTATGGAAAGAGACCGTGGTGGGGGTAGGCACTAAAAAGGGCGCGAATAAGGTTTCCCCATTCTTACACTACAACGGGAAGAAAATTACGAACCAGTTTTCCGACATAAAAACCAACAAAACAGCATTAATGCGGCTCATCATGATGTTATTTCAATAATTGGCTGAGCGATAGCGAAGCCTGTTACTCCATTGGGGTTGAAAAGTTTTTCCTGTCTGTGTGCGTGTGTGCGTGTGTGTCCGCACTACTCCTCCTGAACGGCTAGGCCGATCTCGGTGAGATTTCGCACACTTTTTGGGCATGTCCTTGGCTCGGCACACGCGAAATTTCTCTATCCTAGCTCAACTGGTTCAGTTTTTACAGCCGAAAAACACCCAAAAAACGGCGAAAAATCGAGTTTTTTGCAGGCAGATCACCTCTGCCTTAGAGAAGGGGGGTCTGGGGGGCGGAGCCCCCCAGCCCCGACAAGTTAATAAGTCACAAGGGATCTAGAATGAAGGGGGGTCTGGGTGGCGGAGCCCCCCAGCATGCATCAAGTAAGAAGTAACCGACGATGGACAAGCCATTGCCTGCCGAAGGCAGACTAGCGCCGCAGGCCAAGGTAGGTGCGCCAGGCGCGGATTGAGGAACAGGCAGCGAGACATCGCGAAGCCTGTTACGACAAGACGCGGTCTGGCGTAAACCTACCTTGTATAATTTATGATTCAGCCTTTTAGTGTCCGTATTCTATCCAGATTGGAGTTTAAAATATCCGAAATTTTATCCTGGAAAGTTGGTGAAAAACGAAATTGACGCCTTCCGCACCGGCCGCCATGGCATCATTTGCGATTGAAAATGGCAGGAGAGAACGTAAGTTTCACCTAGAACTTCTTTTTTTTCTGTTTAATCCTGTCTTAATTTTATCTAGGAACATGCCTAATGTTGTGAAATGTTCTGTTCATGGATGTCCAAACACCAATAAGACGCATCCCCTCCACAAGTTTCCTCAAAACGACACAGACAGGTACGTGAATGGGGTTAGAGCACATGGAGCGCATTTGCGTGCACACCATTGCACTCTAAGTTTTTTGTATCCACTCTCCGTAACCTGTGAGATGTGGAAATTATCGCGATGACCTGTTCGTCTTAAGATTTTATCGGATTTTCCTTTCTAAAGGTTTTTTTTCTTACAATGCTCTGTCTTAGGTGTTTGAAATGGGTTCGACTGTCTGGAAATCCGAAGCTTCTCAATGTTCCATTGAAGGATATGCACAAGAAGAAAATATGCAAAGATCATTTCTCCCGTAGAATGTTTTGGAACAACACCCTGAAAACCCTGAATAGGGATGCAGAGCCTGACATCCTCCGTAATGTGACACCCCTCACTACAGACCAGCTGAGTGTTGCGAGTGAAATTTTGGAAAAGTCCTTCCAAGTAACTTTTTTATGAAGATAATCACCCTGAAATATTCTAATGAGATGAAAAGTTTCTCTCCTAGGTGACCGCTGTAGGAGCAGGAGGATGTCAGTGTAGTGTAAATCCAATGAAACTAGTTTTTCTCGATTTGTTTCATTCAATTAATTTTGCAGTTTTTCACATCCGAACAAATATGTTTTAATCTCTAGACTTCTTATTTCAGCTACTGCTGCCTGTTGGTTGTGGATGTGGCGTTGTTTGCCTTGTTTAGACAGGAATCAACTTTGGAAGCTGCTTTGTTGTTGTCATTTAAACTTATGCTATTATCAAGATCAAAGCATTTATTGAAATGCATTTTTAATGTGGACAAAACTGTAAGTGAGGTTATAATTATGGAAGCGCTGCTCGCTGGGGGCTCCGCCCCCAGACCCCCGCATGTGTGGGGCGCGTGCCGAAGTATTTTCCGTGGTGACCAAAGGCAAATTTTCTAAGGAAGTAAATGTGCTGCTCCTTTGAAAGGTCTATTTAACAGGTTTTGACCATATAATTAAGCTACTTTTACTGCCCAAATAGATAGCTTGTGTTGCATTGGCTACTGTGGCAGTCAATGGGTGCATACAAGGTCCGGAAAATATTGAAGACTGCTTTGACAAGGATAGAGGTGAATGAAAAAAAACCGCAAGTCTCTACGACCACTCCTTGACCCCAAACATTTCTATGAGTGAGTCAGTGAGTGAGTCGCAGTCAGTCAGTCGGATTGGGGCTATATAGATTCTTGACTCGCGCTGCTCGCTGGGGGCTCCGCCCCCACACCCCCGCATGTGTGGAGCGCGTGCCGAAGTATTTTCAGTAAGTCCGTGGTGAGCAAAGGCAAATTTTCTAAGGAAGTAAATGTCCTGCTTCTTTGAAAGCTCTATTTAACCGCTTTTGACCATATAATAAGGCTACTTTTACTGCCCAAATAGATAGCTTGTATTGCATTGGCTACTGTAGCAGTCAATGGGTGCATACAAGGTCCGGAAAATATTGAAGACTGCTTTGACAAGGATAGAGGTGAAAGGAAAAAAACCTTAAGTCTCTACGACCACTCCTCGACCCAAAACATTTCTTTGAGTGAGAAAGTGAGTGAGTCAGTCAGTCAGTCGGATTGGGGCTATATAGATTCTTGAAGATGATTGCCCAATTGCCGGTGGCGGGGTCCCGATTACGGCACAGTTTCGGAAATTCTCGACCAGACATACCGATGGGGCGAATAAAATTTTTTAGTCATTCGGTCCCCTTTTTGGAAGATTGAGTAGCTTTGCTCGGAAATAGTAAGAATTTTTTACTTTTGAGATTTTTCCCAATTTTCCCATTAAATTTGGAATCGAATGGAAAAACCCGCAGGTCTCTACGACCACTCCTTGACCCCCAACATTTCTATGAGTGAGTAAGTCAGTGAGTCAGTCAGTCGGATTGGGGCTATATGGGTTCTTGATGATTGGTGAGTGAGGGAGTCAGTCAGTCGGATTTTGGGGCTTTATAGGTTCTTGATGACAATTGATGATTGATTTTGAGTATGTTGCCGGTGACGGGCACAGTTTCTGAAATGTCGCGACTTGATCTACCGATTGGGCTAATAAAAATTTTTAGTCGGTCGGTCCCCTTTTTTGAAGATTGAGTGGATTTTGTTGAATTTAGGCCTATTAAATCGTTTTTTGAGGATGTTGCCGGTGACGGGGACCCGATTGCGGCACAGTTCCAGAAACCGCTCGACCAGACCTACCGATGGGGCGAATAAAATTTTTTAGTCGGTCGGTCCCCTTTTTTGAAGATTGAGTGGACTTTGATAAATTTAGGCCTATTTAATCGTTTTTGAGGATGTTGCCGGTGACGGGAACCCGATTGCGGCAAAGTTTCGGAAATGTCTGGACCAGACCTACCGATGGGGTGAATAAAAATTTTTAGTCGGTCGGTCCCCTTTTTTGAAGATTGAGTGGATTTTGTTGAATTTAGGCCTACTTATTCGTTTTTGAGGATGTTGCCGGTGACGGGGACCCGATTGCGGCACAGTTTCGGATATGTCTCGACCAGACCTACCGATGGGGCGAATAAAAATTTTTAGTCGGTCGGTCCCCTTTTTTGAAGATTGAGTGGATTTTGTTGAATTTAGGCCTATTTAATCGTTTTTGAGGATGTTGCCGGTGACGGGGACCCGATTGCGGCACAGTTTCGGAAATGTCTCGACCAGACCTACCGATGGGGCGAATAAAAAATTTTAGTCGGTCGGTCCCCTTTTTTGAAGATTGAGTGGATTTTGTTGAATTTAGGACTATTTAATCGTTTTTGAGGATGTTGCCGGTGACGGGGACTCGATTGCGGCACAGTTTCGGAAATGTCTCGACCAGACCTACCCATGGGGCGAATAAAAAATTTTAGTCGGTCGGTCCCCTTTTTTGAAGATTGAGTGGATTTTGTTGAATTTAGGCCTATTTAATCGTTTTTGAGGATGTTGCCGGTGACGGAAACCCGATTGCGGCACAGTTTCGGAAATGTCTCGACCAGACCTACCGATGGGGCGAATAAAAATTTTTAGTCGGTCGGTTCCCTTTTTTGAAGATTGAGTGGATTTTGTTGAATTTAGGCCTATTTAATCGTTTTTGGCCCGCCCTTCTATTCAAAAAATAGGGGGAGGGCCTATGCATTTGCCTTTGTGTCTGTGTGTTGTTGTTGTTGTTGTTGTTGGCGTCTGTGTCCAAGGAAGGAGTTGAGCTAGAGTAACCAGATTTGGAGGGTACTTCAGGAGTACCGTCCAAACAAATAATCCGGTGGTGCAAATCCCGTCCGGGTCGCACAAGGGCTGCTGCAGGTGCATCATGGTTTACATGGGCGGGAGGGGGATTTCCGCCATTATTGGTGCTAGCAGGGCACATAGGGGTATTTTTGGAATCGGGGCGACGAGACAAGATGAATGGACCTGGTCTCGACCCCATCGGCCGCTTTTACAAGTTGGCCAGATCAGGATCTTCAAAAAAGGGGGTCGACCGACTAAAAAAATTTATTGCAGATTTCGATTGGTCTCAGCAAGACCTTTTCAACGAGGGGTCGGAAAGGGGGTCCAGGAGCCCGACTTCGTCTATTAGTCACATCAGGATCTTGAAAAAAGGGGGTCGACCGACTGAAAATTTTTACTTAAGTTTTGGACAGTTCTTGGCAAGACCTCTTCAACGAGGGGTCGGAAGGGGGGTCCAGGAGCCCGCCCTCATGAGTTATGGGAAAAAGTGCGACGGACTCGTTTTGCGCTCCTGCTGTGCCTCTATTGCAAGGAGTTGAAGTAGCATGGCAAATATGGGTATTTTCGGAATGAGGGCGAAGAGACAAATGAAATGGGCATATTCTTAGGACAGTTGGAGTAAAAAGTGTAAGGACTATTGCATATTGTGAATACAAGGGCGGGCCTAAGTCACGATGGTACATCGATAACTTTGCTTTACCCGCTCTCGGTGTGTGTGATGCGAGCGGGCCGAAGGCCCGGGCCTTCGACAGGCCAAGTTGGGTCTGATGCGAGGGCCGAAGGCCCGAGAAAAGGCCGCCGGCAGGCCAAGCTGGGCCGGCCCCCTGTCGAACCGAGTTGGCGGCGCAGCGAAGCGGAGCTGGCAACTCGGTTCGACGGAAGGGCGGGCCCTAGCTTGTTGAAGATTGAGTGGATTTTGTTGAATTTAGGCCTATTTAATCGTTTTTGAGGATGTTGCCGGTGACGGGGACCCGATTGTGGCACAGTTTCGGAAATGTCTCGACCAGACCTACCGATGGGGCGAACAAAAATTTTTAGTCGGTCGGTCCCCTTTTTTGAAGATTGAGTGGATTTTGTTGAATTTAGGCCTATTTAATCGTTTTTGGCCCGCCCTTCTATTCAAAAAATAGGGGGAGGGCCTATGCATTTGCCTTTGTGTCTGTGTGTTGTTGTTGTTGTTGTTGTTGTTGGCGTCTGTGTACAAGGAAGGAGTTGAGCTAGAGTAACCAGATTTGGAGGGTACTTCAGGAGTACCGTCCAAACAAATAATCCGGTGGTGCAAATCCCGTCCGGGTCGCACAAGGGCTGCTGCAGGTGCATCATGGTTTACATGAGCGGGAGGGGGATTTCCGCCATTATTGGTGCTAGCAGGGCACATAGGGGTATTTTTGGAATCGGGGCGACGAGACAAGATGAATGGACCTGGTCCCGACCCCATCGGCCGATTTTACCAGTTGGCCAGATCAGGATCTTCAGAAAAGGGGGTCGACCGACTAAAAAAATTTATTGCAGATTTCGATTGGTCTCAGCAAGACCTTTTCAACGAGGGGTCGGAAAGGGGGTCCAGGAGCCCGACTTCGTCTATTAGTCACATCAGGATCTTGAAAAAAGGGGGTCGACCGACTGAAAATTTTTACTTAAGTTTTGGATAGGTCTTGGCAAGACCTCTTCAACGAGGGGTCAGAAGGGGGGTCCAGGAGCCCGCCTTCATGAGTTATGGGAAAAAGTGCGACGGACTCGTTTTGAGCTCCTGCTGTGCCTCTATTGCAAGGAGTTGCAGTGGCATGGCAAATACGGGTATTTTCGGAATGAGGGCGAAGAGACAAATGAAATGGGCATATTCTAAGGACAGTTGGAGTAAAAAGTGTAAGGACTATTGCATATTGTGAATAGAAGGGCGGGCCTAAGTCACGATGGTACATCGATAAGTTTGCTTTACCCGCTCACGGTGTGCGTGATGCGAGCGGGCCAAAGGCCCGGGCCTTCGACTGGCCAAGTTGGGTCTGATGCGAGGGCCGAAGGCCCGAGAAAAGGCCGCCGGCAGGCCAAGCTGGGCCGGCCCCCTGTCGAACCGAGTTGCCGGCGCAGCGAAGCGGAGCTGGCAACTCGGTTCGACGGAAGGGCGGGCCCTAGCTTGTTGAGGATGTTGCCGGTGACGGGGACCCGATTGCGGCACAGTTTCGGAAATGTCTCGACCAGACCTACCGATGGGGCGAATAAAAATTTTTAGTCGGTCGGTCCCCTTTTTTGAATATTGAGTGGATTTTGTTGAATTTAGGCCTATTTAATCGTTTTTGAGGATGTTGCCGGTGACGGGGACCCGATTGCGGCACAGTTTCGGAAATGTCTCGACCAGACCTACCGATGGGGCGAATAAAAATTTTTAGTCGGTCGGTCCCCTTTTCTGAAGATTGAGTGGATTTTGTTTAATTTAGGCCTATTTGATCGTTTTTTGAGGATGTTGCCAGTGACGGAGACCCGATTGCGGCAAAGATTCGGAAATGTCTCGACCAGACCTACCGATGGGGTGAATAAAAATTTCTAGTCGGTCGGTCCCCTTTTTTGAAGATTGAGTAGGTTTGCTCGGAAACGGTGAGAAATTTGTTCCCCTTTTTTGTAGATAAAGTAGGTTTTCTCGGAAACGGTGAGGAATTTTCAACTTTTGGGATTTTTCCCAATTTTCCCATAAAATTTGGAATCGAATGGAAAAAACCGCAAGTCTTTACGACCACTCCTTCACCCCAAACATTTCTATGAGTGAGTGAGTCAGTGAGTGAGTCAGTCGGATTGGGGCTTTATAGGTTCTTGATTAGCTGTGTGCTTCCTTTTTGCACGATGCATTAAGTTACTTCTTTCCACAAGCTTCGCTCTTCCTCTTTGATATTTTCGTCTGCATTTAGGCTGCTTTGATTTCTGCTTTTCAAATTACTGAAGTGTGGTTTGCTGTTTCATTTTCCCTCTTTATATTTTAAAGCTTTGCTTGTACTGCTTTTAATTGTCTTTGTCACAGACTGTACATGCTCTTCTTGGTTGTGCTGGTGGTTTTTTTCATGTATTTGGAACCTAGCAAGATTTTGATGTGGATTTTACTGCTGAATAAATTGACTTTTTTGGAAAGTCCCCTAGCTCGATCTTCTTCACAAAATCTTAAAAGGAATGGCAATGCAGCATTTTCATGCTCTTATGTGCTTTGATTCTCCTTTTCTTTCTGTCTCTCTTGACATGAGTGCATGAACTAATTTGAGGGCTTTTTGCTTGTATTTTGTGCCCTTGGATTGCATCCATATGCTAGTCTTGTGCAAAGAGTGCTTTTTTTTCATTGGCTGTGCTAACTTACTTTTGTATTTTCCACAGGGCTTACTGAAGTGGTTCCTACTCAAGCTGACGTGGGATCTGCGGGCACTGAAGTACCACTTCCCAGTGTACCAATTGATTTTGCTGCAGAAGAGCCTATTACTGTGCATGTTGAGGTGGAGACAGATTCAATTCAGGCTACAATGGGGCCTGTCTGCATTGAAGCACCTCTTCCCAGTGTACCACTTGACGTTGCTGCAGAAGAACCTGTTACTGTCCGTGTTGAGACAGACTCGGAGAAAGGAGAAAATCAGCCTTCAAAGAATGCAGCCCAAGAAGAAAATCCACCTTCAAAGTCATCACAGAGCAAGAATGTAGCTGCAATAGCACAGAAGATATCTCAGCAACGAGTTTCAAAACTGTCAGTCCTGAAAGAAGCTGGTGTCGAGAAGGATGGCTTGTCTGATGACGCCTCTAAATTACTAAGAGTCGCTCACATGTATAAATCCAGGTTGGCAAGGTCCGAGAAGAAATTGAAAGAAGCTAATAGTCGATTGGTAGACTTAGAGAAGCCAGAAAGTCATGCAAGAGTCCTCTCAGACAAAATCTCGCCTGCACTTAATGTTTTGCTTAAAGGAGAACTATTAAATGGGTCACGAGACCCCCGTGGTCGTGATTGGTGTGAAGAGTCTAAATGCTTGAGCCTTGTCATAAAATCATGTTCTCGTAAAACATATTCCCTTCTGGAGAAAATGTTTGTTTTGCCAAGTTCACGTACCATTCAGAATGTTCTTTCCAAGATACCTTTAGAGCCCGGAATTAATGAAGGTTTCTTTGGTCATCTAGCAAGACAAGTGGAGACAATGACACCAAAAGAAAAGTTTGTGTCCTTGAATTGGGATGAATTCAGGGGTCAAGGTGGTCTGTTTTTCAATGAGAAAAAAGGCATAATCATTGGCTTCGAAAATTTTGGTCCATTTGGAAACTCAAATTTGCCAGCTGATGAGTACCTTATATTTTTAATCCGAAGCCTTGATCCCAATTCCAATTGGAAAATGCCGTTGGCAATTTTCTTTTCACTATCCATGTGTCCCGGAGAAATTTTGAAGAAAATGATAGTGTTGATTATCACTAAGTTGCAGAACATTGGCTTGAGGGTTGCAGCAGCAGTGTGCGACCAGGGCCCTGCAAATCAGAAAGCAATGCGGTTGTTGCATGAAGAGGCTGCAAAGAAGACTGGAAGAGTGGAAGAACCTGAAATTATTGTCAATGGGCAGACCATTGTCACCTTCTGGGATAATCCTCATGTCTTCAAGAATATCATTAATAATTGGCGTCTTGATATTCACAACTGTATTGAGTATGGGCCTCAATGCAAGAGAGCATATTATCAGCATATAATTGATTATTACGAATATGACAAGAAAAACTTCAAAGTTGGGCTTCTGACTCATGAGCAGGTTTATCCTGAGGGTAAACAAAAAATGAAAGTGAAGCATTGTACTCAAGTGGCAGGAGCCACTGTGGCCAATAAGGTAAAAAATCAATTGTGGGTCACGAATCAATTGTGGGTCATTTTTTTCGACGTGTCACAGCAGACTCCACGGAGATTGAATCGATTTGAATTTCACGGTAGACCTTCCTCCAACCTTTCTTTGTCTCCCCAAATAGCGTGTATGTCCGAGCGACGACTGTAACAGCTCATATCAGGCTTCAAAGGAAGGCCCTTCAAAAAGTCGTGAAAAAAGCGCCCATCCAACGAGGCGAAAAATCGTTTGTTTTTCAAATTGCCACCGTGAAGCTATTACGAGGTAAAACGGGACGTCCTTGCTGATTTCACTGGTGTAAATCAACTCAGAAATTTTCTGATACTTTTGCATATCAGAACATTTCTCATGTCTGAGTTCTGATGTTTTTTCGGACACCTATTTCTGATGTTTGTGTTCCTGATACCTCAATTTTCTGATGACTAGTTCTGATAACATCAGCTGGACTCATAAAGACATATATCAGAACAATTATTTTTTTCTGTAAATATATATTTTGATCTACATGAGACTCGGAAACGGGGAAAACGTCTTCGGGAGGTCGAAACCGAGTCCGATCCAAATCTGCAGTCCAAATTGAGCTAGGTCGCCATCAACTCTCAAAACGACAGTAAATGTGATCCGATCTCATTGAGATAAAAACTGGCCTAGCCAAATCTTGCAAATAAGACACTCTCCAAATTTGAAACTGAAATTACGTTAACTTTCTATTTTACAGGGATCTCGTTTTTTGAACATCAGACATCTGAAACATTTCTAACGATTATATTTCTGATAACTAGCAGTTATCAGAAATCAGATCGACTTATCAGAAAGGTCTCTTTTTCTGATCTGATAACGTATGAAAGTATCAGAAAAAAACATTCCTGATGACCGCTTTCTGATAAATAATTCACGTTATCAGAAAATAATCGAAATCTGATGTTTTTTTGTCAAGTTATCAGAAAATCCACCGTTTATCAGAAAATTTCTGATTTGATTTACACCAGTGTTAGGTTCATAATAGGTCAGGGAACATAAATTTACCAAAGTACAGCCGAAATCATTCGATGCCATGGTGCGCGGGTGATGGCAAAATAGCGTTCGCTACCATGCCCGACCCATTATTTTTGACGAATTTTGCGGTAGTTTTTCTTATATTTTTTGTTTTCTGCGCTTCTGAATGACTGATGTATCACAGTAAATTCCATTTTTCTGCTCAGTCACATATAGTACTACGATACGAAGGTTGTTAAAGCTTAGGCTACAGCCCCGAATGACAACGCTAGCTCTTACTTCCAGTCCGCCATAAGGCTTTTTTTGTTGGGAAGGGGGCATTGCGGGGCTTACATAGCGCCCGGAAGGGGACCGCTCTCTAACTGCAGGCTAGACACCCGAGGCCAGTCCGGCCCTGTAGGAGTCAAATCAATCCCTACAGACTAAATATTCTGACTGAAATAGATTATAAACTGTAGCAATACCTCACGATGACAGGGTGTGGTCTTGGATTGTCTACCACACCGGCGGCCCTAGAATATGCATTTCGTCTCTAGTCCAGGAAGTTTTACTCACATCTGTCTCACAGTGAAATAAGCCAGTTTATGTCGGTTTATGTATTTTTCCTCTTTGAGTGAAAAACGTGCCTGCTTGGTTTATTGAGAACCAGGGACCTTTTATTAATAAAAACAAGAAAATATCTTGCAAAAGTGGTCAATTTACAAGCAAAAAGACGAAATGGCCCACAATTGATATGACCCAGAATTGATTCATTGTGCTACAGATCCTGCAGTTTTCACGATTCCGAAAAATAAATTCAAAAGTGAATTCCTCTCGCATTTAAGCAAATCATATCCAAATTTGAGCTTTCTACAATGCTGACCCACAACTGGTTCCAAAAATCAATTGTGGGCCAAAACAGACTATTTTTAAAACAGCCACAGCTTAGTAAATATGGATGATAGACGGGGCTACTATGCTGCAAAACGTAGTCCAAGGACCATAGTTAAAGGCCCCACATGCACTTTTGTCACCAGGTCAAAATTAAAGGCCTTAATTTGGAATTTTCAAAAATGTGACCCACAATTGATTTTTTACCTTACAATTAAGTCATACAATCAACTGTCCTCCCATAATGGGGGCAATCCTATTCTGCCAGGTATTCATCATTTTCTCATTTAAATTAATTCTTGCCAAATTTTATAAAAATTATTGACAAATAATCTCTGTTAGTTCTATTTCACAGGTGCAGATGACACAGCCAACTTTATGCTCAAAGTGGATTATTTGTTTGACATAACCAATGGTTCAGCTCCCGGAGACAAACCAAAACCAGAACAACGTGCCCTTGTCACTGAAACGTCTTTCCACCTCGAGGCTTGGAAGGAAATGCGAAAAGAGGTGGCCACCTGGGCGTACATTGATAAAGAGGGCAAAAGAGTGATCATTCCTTGTTTGAAAGCGTGTCAAGATAATCTCTTAGCAGACCCTGCTTTGTGGAGACTCCTCGTGAAGGAAGGCCAATACACAAGTTTGAACCTCCGCCATGTTACCCAAGATTGTTTGGAAAATTTCATCTCTCAAATGAGAGCAACTTTGGGGCCCAACACTCATCCTACTTGTTATCAAGTCATGAATGCTTTTCGAACTCAGCTGATCAACAAGCATGTCAACTTCTCGCTCCAGAAAGGCAAACATTGCCAGGATGATGGAGCTCAAATGCTGACAGACATGCAACGTCTCATAAACAACAAGAAGACCCTCTCATCGGATAAGGATGAGAGTGTAGCTGGTCCATCACAACTGCGTGCAGGGCTTGAAACATTCTCTCACATTACGCGTGGTTTGAGAGCACCCCAGATAGCTATA